>NC_056748.1:525196495-525401495 GCF_019279795.1 Protopterus annectens
TGTTCAAGACTGACAGATCCAGAATGGGTCTCCATGAATTTTGCTTTCTGGGGACTATAAAGAGCCTCGAGTAAAAACCTTGTCCCATCTCTGAAAGTGGAACTAGTTCTATGGCTTTCATAGCCAAAAGAGCTTCCACCTGGTTTAAGGCCTCTGTCCATTGATGTTTTGGAAGATCTGGCCATCCGCTTGGCCTTGGTAGGGTATGAAAATGGAATTTTTAACCTTTTGAAACCACATCCAGAACCCACTTGTCTTGGGTTATATGAGTCCAATTTAGGTGAAAAAGAGAAAGTTTTCCTCCGAGAGGGGCTTCCAGGCAAGAAGTTCCTGCAGCCCAACAGAGGGAGTCATTGAGCGTTTCCTATGAGCTTGCGACCTGTTCTCTCCTCCCCTAGGGGTGGAAGCAGTCCACTGTCTTGGTCTATAAGAGGCTTGTGTTTGAGGCCTTCCTCGGGAGCATCTGTATCTACCCCACTAAGGCCTGTCTGAATTGGGAAAGGACCAATTTTTTGTAGGCCAATTCCTACTAAATCTGGGTGGCTGTACTTGTAAGAAATCTTTAACTGTTTGCATGGATTTTGCCTTGTCCTCCATCTTTTTAGTCACCTCCTCAGCTTTAGATCCAAACAAAACCTTATGCTGAACAGGAGCATCCAATAATTTAGCTTTTACTTGATCTGGCAAATTTTGTTCCTTTAACCATGCATGCCTTCTAATTACTGTGCCAGAGGCAGCAGCCCTACAAGAAGCCTCCAAGGCATCAAATCCACAGTGTAAACCATGCTTCCCAACTTGTTCAGTGGCATGCATTAAGTCATGTAATTCCTTATCATCTGCACAGGTGGAAATGGAAGATAGCTTTTGTTTTAAAACAGACAGGAGAAATTGCTGGTATTTCAGCATATGAAACTGACAGTTTAAAGCCCTAATAGATAAAGTAGCAGAAGTGTACACTTTTTTGCCCCATCTTTCTAAAGATCTGGAATCCTTTTCAGTGGGAATAGGGTTTTTAGCAGAAGTGGCCTCAACTCCCTTAGGACCCTGAGAAATGGTTTCAGGGTCAGCAGTAGGGTTCTTGTATAAAAACTGGTGGGAATCAGAACCCTGTAATATCTGTCAGGCTTAACAGGAGCTGGAGGAAAAGAGACAGGGGTTAAGTTAGCCTCCGAAAAAGCATCATCCACAATATCCAAAACAGGAGGAATAGCCAGGGGTCTATGTTGGGGAAGAAGAAGAAAATCCCTTAGTCTTTTCTTAGATTCCGAATACTCCTGTCCTTCCCAGTGGAAATGTTCCCTCATTTCATGCAAAGTTTCCCCAAAAGAGAAATCCTCAGGGGGAGAAGCTGAAGGAATGGATTCCTCAGCATCAGAATCCTCATAAGGAGGGAAAGAATATTCCTGGTCAGAAGAAGAAACTGAAGAAACAGAAGCCTGATAAGATTAGTCATAATAAACTTCCTGCCTAGGCCTTTTATCTGAAGGGGGATGTGAACCTCTAATCATAGTAAGTAAGTCCTCCGCCATCTTAAGTAACTGTTTCTGTGACTTGGGAGCCGGATCAGAAGAGGCCTGTGTTACAGTCTTTGATTTGGAAGGAGTCTTTGCCTTTGTCTTTGGCTTTGCCTTTATTAGAAGCTGAGTAGGCCTGAAAACCCCTTCGGAAGCCGGTACCTGCACAGCGGCTCCGGACCCATCCGAAGGAGCATTGTCCGAAGGTCCTGCCACAGAAATATTCAAAGGCCTAGTTGGCTCCTCGTGGGAGTCCGTTTCGGCCATCGGTTCCGAAATGGCCGACGACAGGGGCTGCAAAAGCGCCTCACTGGCGGCGAACCTGAAGCTGGCTGTGCTTGTACGATATCGTCTGATTTGGACCTCGGAGGCCTGTCTTTGTCCTTGTGAACTCCGGTAGCTGGAACCGTATCCGACGACATTTTGTAATTAAAACGCCTACCGAAGTAATGAAATGCAAAATCGTACCTTCGTTTAATTGTACGTTGATTGAATCTAGCACAAAACCGACAACTAGCTACATCGTGGTCAGGGCCTAAGCAAGGAATACAGTAAGAATGAAAATCCTTATGAGGTATTTGCTTCCCACATGAAATACAATTATTAACTTTTTCTGACATCGGACTGGAGCAAGAAAAAAGTTTCCCCAACGGGGTACTTAGCTTTGAGTAGGAGAAGAAAGTCTTCAGACTAAAGTTTATTCAGAAAAGATTGTCAGGAGTCAGCCGACCGGCACTTGCGAACTGCTATCACCGCACGGCAAGAAAGACTGGAGAACATGGCGTCGGCTGTCAGCTTTGTACTCCTGGTGCTCTGACGTCAGGGAGCATGGCTGAACAGCCAACGCCGGACCCAGACTTTGGGATTCTGGCCGACCGAGGACTGCCTGCCGGCAGGGGAGAACCCTACAGTCATGACTGCAACAGTGAAACACTATGAACATCCAGTATCATTATATCTATTATTCACTAGGTCATATAAATATGGGGAGATTCCTCAAGATTGAAGATATGTGCTTATTAAACTTGTTTTTAGGGGAAAGGGGAAAGAGGACAAACCCAGAGTCATACAGACCCTCAAGTCTACTTTCATGTTGTGGAAAAATAATGGAGACAATAACACTGGATAAGTTGTCAGAACTGGATAGGTTGGGACTTGAAAAGTACAGTTGTGTACCTGCCATAAATATAGATGTTAGAGTGTATTCACTGTTGCAGTCATTACAACTGGGTTATCCTGCTGGCAGGCTACCCGCAGTCGACCTGAATTCCAAAGTCTAGGTCCGGCGTCGGTTGCTGTCGCCTCTTCCCTGACATCAGTGCGCCAGGGGTATAAAAGATGCAGCAGACGCCATTTTCTTCAGTTTTTCTTGCCCCAGATGTCAGGTGCCCCTAAAATGGTAGGCTAAATTATGCCAATAAGCATGCATGCACAAAAAACAACTTTTCCTTCATCTATAAGCAAATACACCACATAGGTTGTATAGAATAGAGAAGTACAGATAAGTCCCAGCAAAGGAAAAAGGGTATGGTGGGAAGGTAACCTGGACTGCAACAGTGAATACACTCGAACATCTACATTTAAGGTAGTTACACAACTGTACTATGTTCATCGTGTTTCACTGTTGCAGTCATTACAATTGGGTTGAATCCCAAAGCTAAGGTTGGAAGGCTGGTGCTAAGTAGGATTAGGAGAGGCTATCAGGCCCTGCAAAACTGCAGTGGTAAATCCTGCCCTGGATTTAGAGTAGAGAGGTAAATGATAGTGCTTTGTAAAAGTATGCACTGAACTCCAAGTTGCTCTAAGATATCTTTGGTTGGTAGTCCTCTGAGGAAGGCTGCTGAAGTGGTTGCTGCTCTGGTTGAATGTGGCCTGATGCCCTTAGGCAATGATTTTCCATGCTGTGAATAGCAGAAATGAATGCAGTGACCTATCTACTTTGAAATAGTCTGCTTTGAGATAGGCTTTCCTTGTGATCCTGCAGCATATGCCACTAGAAGTTGTTCGGTCTTTCTGAAAGCTTTGGTTCTGTCCAAGTAGAAACGTAGCTGCTTGTGAATGTCCAAGGAATGCAGAATTCTCTCACCCTTATTCTGTGGGTTTGGATAAAAAAGTAGGCAAATTAATTGTTTTGTTAAGGGCCACACTGGACACTACCTTAGGCTTAAATGTAGGGTTTGTGCGCAGAGAAACCCTGTCAGGATGGAAAATGATAAAAGGTTCCACAGCCATAAGTGCCTATAACTCTGAGACTTGTCTAGCAGAGGTTATTGCTAGGAGCAGAGCTGTTTTCCAGGATAGGAATTTAATATCAGCTGCAGAGGCTGGTTCAAACGGAGGCAGTGTGAGTTTTTCCAAGACATAGTTGAGGTCTCATGCAGGTATTGGTGCTCTCCTTGGGGGTCTTATGTTTTTGGCCCCTCTGAGGTGCTTCCTTAGTAATGGATGAGAAAAAATAGATGGTTCTGTATTGTAATGAGCTGAAATGGCAGAGGCATGAATTTTAATTGATGAAAAAGAAAGGCCTTTATCAAGCATCTAAGTATTTCAAAATCTGAGGAATATTTGGAACAATCGTGTCAAAACCTTGTGCCTGGTTCCAAGCACATAATCTCTTCCATTTCTCTGCATAAGATTTTCTGGTGCTAGGCCTCCTGGCCTCCAAAATAACATCCATCTCTGCTTTAGACAGAGATGTGCCTTGACTGGCTACATTATCTGCCATGCTGCCAGGTTTAAGGTACTGAGTTGGCTGTGCAGTATTTGACTATCTTGTTGGGTCAATAAGTGAGGAATTTGAGGTAAAGTCCAGGCTGAGCATTGAGACAAGCTCTTTAGGATTGGGTACCAGTGCTGGCGGGGCCAGTCTGGGGCAATCAGTACCATTTTTGGTTTCTCTTGTCTGACCTTGAGGAGTACCTTGGGGAGGAGAGGCAGAGGAGGAAAAGCATATACTGTTAGGTGTTTCCAGCTGAAAGATAGAGCATCCACTTTCCATGCTTGCTTGTGATAAGTCCTTGTGCAGAATTTCTGTAGTTGGTAGTTGTGAGGAGAGGCAAATAGGTCTATGTCCGGGCATCCCCAGTTCCTTGTTATCATGGTGAAGACTTGTGGATCCAATTTCCACTCGTGGGGATCCAGTAGGTTTCTGCTTAGTTCGTCTGCCAGAGTATTTGTCCTTCCTGGCAGGAATTGTGCTTGCAGATGTACTAGGCAAGTCAATGCTGTGTCCCACAAGTTCATGGCTAGCCTGCAGAGCAGTTAGGAATGTGTGCCTCCCTGCTTGTTTATGTACCTCATAACTGTAGTATTGTCCGTCCTTATCAGTAGTTGTCCTGGATGAAGTAGATCCTTGAAGGCTGTCAGGGCGTTCTGAACAGCTAGCATCTCTTTTTGATTGATATGTAGATGCATTTGACTTGCGGACCATGTGCCCTGAATACATCTTCCTGCCATATGGGCCCCCCCAGGCATAATCTGATGCATCTGTTGTCATTGTCTGCCTGGCTGTGGGTAAGGTGAATGGCTGTCCCGTGTTGTGGTGACAGGCTTTTGCCCACCATTGAAACTCCTGTTGCAGGCAGGGAATGAGGGTAATTATTGTTTCCAGGCTGTGGCAATGTTGAGTAAAAACACTTTTTAGATGCCATTGAAGTTTCCTCATATGCAGTCTTGCATATGGAATTAGCAGAATGCAGGATGCCATGAAGCCCAAAGCCTGCAGAATTTTTCTTGCAGATAACTGGGTCTTTGTTGCCAACATTTTGAAATAAGTACTCAGTTGCCTGTGTTTGTCTGGCGTGAGATAAGCCATCTGGGCAGTTGTATTTAAGCTTGCACCCAGGAATATTATCTCTTGAGAGGGTATGAGTTTTGATTTCTTTTCGTTTACTGTGTACCCTAGACCTGTTAGTAATCTTTTTACAAATGCCAGATGCTGTAGTAGAATGTCCTTGTTCTCTGCTTGAATAAGGCAGTCGTCCAAGTAAGGATATATTTGTATTCCTCTTTGTCTGCAAAAAGCAATCACTGGTGCCAGGCATTTTGTGAAGACCCTGGGTGCAGTAGATGAGCCAAAGGGCAGTGCAGAGAATTGGTAATGCATTGAGCCAGCTATAAATCTGAGGTATCTTCTGCGTGATTGTCTGATTGGGACATGCAGGTATGCCTCTTTTAGGTCTAAAGTCACAAGCCAAGCCCTCTTGCCCAGCATGGGCAGAAGATGCTGCAGAGTTAACATTTTGATGGGATATACAGGAATGTGTTTAGGATAGACAGGTCCAGTATTGGTCTCCAGGCTTTGTACTTTCTGGGCACCAAGAATAGCCTTGAGAAGAATCCTAGTCCCTGCTCTTGCTGTGGTACCAACTGAATAGCTCTCATGTCCATAAGGGATGAAACATGCTTTTATGCCTCTGCCCATTGATTGCGTAGCAGATCTGGCACACCGTTTGGCCTTGGCAAGGTGTGAAAGTGGAACATGTAGCCTTGTGATACGATATTTAGGACCCATTTGTCCTGGGTGACCTTGTGCCACTTTTGTGAAAAAAGTGCTAGTTTTCCCCCCAAAGGGGCTGCCAGAAGATAAGTGCTTTGTGCTGGCAGGGGAAAGTCATTGAGACTGTTTCCTGTATGGCTGTGATTTTTTCCTCTCCGCTTTTGGAGGTAGAAGCACCCCATTGTTTAGGCCTGTATGAGCCTTGGGGCTGTGATCTGCCTCTGAGGCATCTGTATCTGCCTCTTTGTGGCCTGTCTGACACTGGAAAGGACCAATTCTTTGTAGGCCAGTTCCTGCTAAATCTGGGAGGTTGTACCTGCAAGAAATCCTTGACTGTTTGCATAGATTCAGCTTTGTCCTCCATTTTCTTCAACACCTCTTCTGCTTTAACACCAAAGTATCATGCTGTAATGGAGCATCTAATAGTTTTGCTTTGACATGATCAGGCAGATTCTGTTCTTTTAACCAAGCATGCCTCCTAATGACAGAACCCATAACAGCGGCCCTGCAGGAGGCCTCTAGAGAATCAAAACCACATTGCAATGTATGCTTTCCTTCTTGTTCAGCTGCATGCAATAAATCCTGCATTTCTTTATTTTCTGCACATTCTGAATTTGTTAACATTTTCTGTTTAAACAGTGAAGTAAGATATTGCTGATATTTAAGCATATGAAATTGGCGATTTAAAGCTCTTACAGCCAAGGTAGCAGAAGTATAAATCTTTTTCCCCCATCTGTCCAGGGCCCTAAAATCCCTATCAGAGGGGATAGGGTTTTTTTGCAGTGGAAGCCTTGACCCCCTTTGGAACCCTGAGAGATGGTTTCTGGTCAGCAGCAGGGTTTTTATAAAGAAATTTATGTGAATCAGGAACCCTGTAGTATCTGTCTGGCTTTACAGGGGTTGGTAGTAAAGAGTCTGAAGATAGACTGGACTCTGAAAATACATAATCTACAATGTCTAAAACAGGTGGGATTAACAAGGGGCCTGTGCTGAGGTAATAAAAGGAAGTCTCTGAGCCTTTTCTTGGATGATGAGTAATCTTGGCTCTCCCAGTGGAAATGCTCCCTCATAGTATGCAGCGTCTCCCCAAAAGAATAATCCTCAGGAGGAGAGGCTGAAGGGATAGATTCTTCAGCATCAGAATCCAAATAGGGAGGAATGGAATATTTCTGATCGAAGAGGAATCAGAGGAAATGGAAACCTGGTCTGAAGATTCGTATTCTATCTCTTGTCTAGGCCTCTTATCAGGTGGGGGATGGGAACCCCTGATCAAAGTAATTAGGTCTTCGGCCATTTTAAGCATCTGTTTTTTAGGCATGGTGGCCTGTCCAGAAGAATGCTGTACTTGTTTCTTTGTCTTTAGAACTGCTTTAGTCTTTGCCTTTGAAGCTGAAGTAGGTTTCACATATAACTGTGTAGGCCTGAAAACACCCTCAGAAGCAGATGCCTGCTCAGCGGCTCCGAACCCATCTGAGGAAATAGTTTCCGAGTGTCCAATACCTTGAGTTTCCAGTGGCCTAGTCGGCTCCACGTGGGTCTGAGGTAGCAAGCGTCAGGGACTGTGAAAGTGCCTCACTGAGAACCGGCGACAGGCCTAGCAGGAGCCTTGTCGGTTTTGGACCTAGGATGCCTGTCCTTTTCTATTTCTTTGCGCTTTTTATAAACTCCGGTAGTTGGCTGTTCCGACGGCATTATATAATTGAACCTTCTCCAAAGTAATGAAATGCAAAATCGTACCGACGCTTAATAGTGCGTTGGTTAAATCTAGCACAAAACCGACAACTAGCAACGTTGTGATCAGGGCCTAGGCAAGAAATACAGTAAGAGTGAAAATCCTTATGAGGTACTTGCTTCCCACAAGAAATATAATTAACTTTTTCTGACATCGGTCTGGAGCAAGAAAAAAGTTACCCCAATGGGGTACTTAGCTTTAATGAAGACTTCGGAGCTGAAATTCGAATTTGAAAATCTCAGGAGTTGGCCGACCGGCACTTGCGAACTGCTTTTGCTTCGGGCACCGCACGGCAAGAAAGACTGGAGAAAATGGCGTCGGCTGCATCTGTTATACCCCTGGCGCACTGACGTCAGGGAAGAGGCGACAGCAACCAACGCCGGACCTAGACTTTGGAATTCAGGCGGACTGCGGGTAGCCTGCCAGCAGGCTAGCCCAATTGTAATGACTGCAACAGTGAAACACGATGAACATCCATATATCAACATGCATATGTTGAAAACAGATCTATTACCACCTGTAACATGATGTTGTAGAACAATATAATCTTCTTCTTTCGGCTTTTTCCCCGGTTAGGGCTCGCCACAGCAGATCACCTGTCCGCTCAAGATTGGCAGTGAAGTTTTTACGGTGTCAAGTTGCCAGGCCAGCGCCCAAACTTCCACAGAAGGCACAACACGGACGCGCATTCATGCCTAGGGCCAATTTTAGTGTGTCCAATCCACCTACAGCATATCTTTGGGATGTGGGAGGAAACCGGAGGAAACTCACATGACTACAGGGAGGACATGCAGACTCCACACAGAAAGCACCCCAGCCGAGGATCAAACCTTTTGTTGTAAGGCAGCAACACTAACCGCTGCATCACTGCGGCCACCCATTCTATAACAATATACCAACAGCTATGAATGAAAAACTGTGATGTGATGCAATTTATATAGATTTAACTTCAGCATTTGACAGGGTCATACACAACACTGATCAATAAATTAGTACAACTAGGTACTGATGTACTCTTGATAAGATGGACAGCTGCATGGCTTAAAAATAGGACATGGTAAGTATTATACAGCAACTAGAGAGGTAAAATCCATGGTTTCAGTCAGGGTGTCCCACAGGGCGCTGTCCTAGGCCCTTACTTGTTTAGATTGTATCTTTCAGACGTAACTTTTTCATCTGAGGTGTTCTAGAGTCTATATGCAAATGTCCTGAAATTGGGTAAACTGATTACATGTGTTACAGATAAGGCATGTCTGCAAAGTAACTTGACTAAATTGACCATTTATGAAGTATATCGCCGCCTGCAGCTTCCCTTTGTGACGGTGAAAATGGGGGGGGGGGGGGTGAACCAGTTTGGGCAGTATTGCCTCCCACAGCCAAATACAAGCTGGTTGTGGCTTGGGAAGTTCAAACCTTTCTTTTATTGGCGCCGTTTCTGCTGGCGTTAACGTTTCAACTGGTGGCGTTTTGGATGGAGGCAACGGACGAGCAGTACAAAATAAAGGTGACTATCAATAATACAGCTTTGGCTGTAAACAATAGAGACTTTAAAAGCTGGCTGAATACCAGACATGTTTTTGATGCAACCAAATCTGCGGTTGAGTCTGTTGGGGAAGGGGAAAGTTATCATAAGTGTTTAAGTAGACTATCTGACTTACTAACAAAGTTTAAAATGTTATGCATTGACAATGATTATTTAAAGGAGTGCCTTAACAGGGGGATTGTCCCCAAAGGATTAAGGGTATACAAATTTCAAAATAACATCAATACAAGTTCTGACATTTTTGATAAACTAATTTAAGTGTTTAACCAATGTGGTTTGAATGTTGTTAAACTTATTATTAGACAGAATGAGATTACTATGGGCAATTTAAACTTACAGATAGAGAACCTGAATAAACATTTTTGTGTGGAATAAAGCCTTTTTCAAATACACTGTGCTGTCTCTCCACTTGTGTGCCTTTCTTTACCTGATTTTGGCTTTTTTGGGCACACTATCCTTGAAACTGTGGTTATTGGCTTTGGTACAAGGTATGGAGGGTATTGAATCCTCACCTCCACTTCTGGGAGAAAGTAACGACGATGTAGGGGAAACCAGAAGACTTACTGGCCAGCTGTCTCAGCTGGTGGAACTGTTAACTCCTATCAGCCATTCGTTGGCTGATTTGTTATCTGGTGGATCTATCCCGTTAACCAGGAAGGGTTACGAAGTGTATTGCCTCCTGCAGTTTCCCTTTGTGATGGTAATAATGGGGGGGGGGCAACCAATTTGGGCAGTATTGCCTCCCACAGCCAAATACAAGCTGGTCGTGGCTTGGGAAGTTAAAACCTTTCTTTTTCTGGTGCTGTTTCTGCTGGCATTAACGTTTCAACTGGTGGCGTTTTGGATGGAGACAACGAACAAGCAGTACAAAATAAAGGTGACTTTATAAATAATATAGCTTCGGCTGTAAACAATAGAGACTTTAAAAGCTGGCTAAATACCACATATGTTTTTGATGCAACTGAATCTGCGGTTGAGTCTGTTTGGGAAGGGGAAAGTTGTCATAAGTGTTTAAGTAGACTATCTGACTTACTAACAAAGTTTAAAATGTTATGCACTGACAATGATTATTTAAAGGAGTGCCTTAACAGGAGCATTGTCCCCAAGGGGTTAAGTGTATACAAATTTCCAAACAACATCAATACAAGTTCTGACATTTTTGATGAACTAACTGAAGTGTTTAACCGATGTGGTTTGGATGTTGTTAAAATTATTATTAGAATGAGATTACTATGGACAATTTAAACTTACAGATAGAGAATCTGAATAAACATATTTTTGTGTGGAATAAAGCTTTTTTCGAATACATTGTGCTGTCTCTCCACTTGTGTGCCTTTCTTTACTTGATTTTGGCTTTTTTGGACACACTATCCTTGAAACAGTGTTTATATATATATATATATATATATATATATATATATATATATATATATATATATATACACATATATATATTTATATTATATATGTGTGTGGGTGTATGTATATATATATATATATATATATATATATATATATATATATATATATATATATATATGAATATACACACACACAAAAAAACAAAAAAATAATCCTTGTTTTCCCGCCTTTCTCGACTAGTTTAGACCAGTATACAGGCATTGCTGTATTCTGGGCTGTGGTGTAGTTCCTGTGTTGTCCATTACCTTACTTGGATAGAAGGAAGTTTCTTTGCTCACCAGTGGGAGTGGGGAGCCTTGAGCAGCCTACCTGTCCTTGGGGGAAGTGACCTCAGCACAAGAAGCTGTAGTAATTGGTTGTTTGGGACTATTCCTAGCTCTTTTGTAGTTCACTGCTTAAAATCCGCGTTTGCATGGCTTTGTGATGCGTGCACATCTTGCGCCGGTTAAACTTTTTCTGGCTCCGCCAAGTCTGCCCTTCAATTTTCCCTTGGAACTGTTCTACTTGCAATCTAAACAGCCTATACTCTATCTGAAAAGCTCAGCACTTGCTCCTAAAGCATTTTTATACAGGTAAAGCACTCAAACAAAAGAAAGTACTTCATTCACCTAAATTCTGTTGAGTACACATCTCCCTATAGGTCCTTTCTGACTCAGTTACACAGCAATCTTTTTCACTATTTCTAGCATGTCGAAGGGTCAGTTGCTGGCGTCCTCTCCTGTTCAGCTGGTGAATCTGGGAATCTTGAGGCAATGTTACAATTGCCTCATGTACACAGACAACCCTCTCCTCCTCCCAACAAATACAAATGTATGCGAGAGATGCAACTATATAGCCAAACTGGAGGCTGAGCTCTCTCAATTCAGAACTGGCAAGACCAGTCAGGAGGAGAAGGTAACCACGCACACCACATACCCAGTCTCACATAGAACTATCACAACAGCAAACCAAACACATAAACACACAAAAACATACTCGGGCTGATTAAAAATCTACCAAAACAACAGAGGCCTCCAAAGCAGATACCCAAGCAACCACCACCTCAAGACATAGCACATGCAACACATAGTTCACAAAGTCAGTGTGCTAAACAGTCACAGCCCTTAAGGCCAAACAACATGCCAGACACACTTGTAATAGGTGACTCCATAGTCAGACACACTGACGTCCCGCTCACCAGACTGAACAAGGAAAAGGTCACAGTAAGCTGCCTGTCGGGAGCTAGAATCCGCCACATAACACAAGCACTCAGGTCACTCCACAGCAAGTACAAATATGACTCAGTCATTGTACATGCCGGTGTGAACGACCTGAGATGTACCTCCCTGGACTACATGAAAAGAGACATTGAGGAGCTCTCTGATTATGTAGCCCAGGCCGGTATGACCCTGACTCTGAGCAGCATCTTACCCTCACCAAGAATGATGCCACAGTATAAAGACAAAATGATCAGTTTTAACAATTGGCTTAATTACTGGTGTCATTCTAAGGGGATCCAATGTCTGTCTGCTTGGGATGACATGCTTGACAAGCCACGCTGCTTTGCAAGGGATGGCTTGCACCTGTCACCCCTGGGCTTCCGGATATTGGCCAAGGCTCTTGCCACCCCTATAGTGCCTTTTTTAGGCAAGGCTCAAATGACAAACCTACCTCCCTAGAAAACACAAGTGGAAAAAAACTAAGGGTAATGCTGCTCAATGCCAGAAGTCTGAACCTCAAGATGCACGCCCTCGAAGCCCTCGTCAGTATGGAGAACATCGATGTCTGTGCAGTGACTGAAACCTGGTTCAAGGCTCCTGAGAGCACCCCAGCACTATCAGGTTTTACCTCATATCATGCTTTCCGGCCCCAAAACTTGGACCGAACCACAAAAGGAGGGGGAGTATCCATTTTCATCAAAGATACCCACACCTCCAGGTTAGTGGCAACGCACGAAGCATCGGAGACTATCCAGGTGCAACTAACCATAGGCAAAACTGCCTTACAGTTTGTAGCATGCTACAGACCACCCTCTCATACTCAGGAACCCCACACAGCCTTCCTGAAGACACTGGAGAGTATGAATGTCTCTCCAAATACCATCATTTTGGGAGACTTCAACTACCCAAACATAGACTGGGAACATTACTCAAGCCCCAACACCCTAGCCCAAAGGTTCCTAGAATTCATAAACTCAAATGCAATGGAACAACTAGTCACCATTCCCACAAGAGGAGACAATATACTAGACCTGATCATCACAAACATGGGGACAAAATGCTCCACACCAGAAGTATATCCCTCTGGTAAGATCAGACCATAAATTAATCTCACTGGAAATCCACATCCCGCCCCCACCCCCTGCACAAAAGACCACAGTGAAGAACTTCTCAAAAGCAAACTTCACACTTCTTAAGACTGAAGTGGTATCCTTCAAGGCCCCTGGGCCAGTGGAAACCACAACCCACACTGCTGAATCCTTTGCAAATGCCTTCTATGGGCACCTTCAAGAATGCATGGATCATGCAATCCCAAATAAAACCAAGACCCATTCCCCCAAAGGCAGGCGTCCGGTCTGGTGGACCCCAGCCATAAACAAACTTTACAACAGGAGGAGGAAGCTACTACTTGACAGAGCAAAATCCCTAAAAGGGAAGGCGTCTCTGATCAGTACTAACAAAAAACTACGATCACTCATAAAATCATCCAAGGCCAACTTTGAGAGAAAAATGTAAAAGACACAAAAGACAATCACAAGGCCTTCTTTAGCTATGTTAGAAACCTGGGTGGAAACTCCCAGATATGCTCAGAGTTAGTCCAAAATGACACAAAATACACTGAACCCACTGACATTGCCAACATTCTGGCAGACAGGTTCAGTGCAAATTTCTCCTCCCCTCCCCAAAGGAGAAATAACTATCCCAGCAGAGTGTAGCCTCCCTAACATCTCAGATGCCCAGGTGAGAGCCGCCCTCTCTAAAGCTAAAAACACAGCATCAATGGGACCGGATGGTGTCCCGGGCTGTGTGCTACATGAACTCCAAGAGGAACTAAACCCACACATAAGGCTGCTGTTTAATCTTAGCCTTACTACAGGATACGTGCAAAGAGTGGTGTCGGCAACAGTGGTCCCACTTCACAAAGGCGGTGCTTCTACGGACCCTGGAAATTACCGCCCCATAAGTTTGTGAGCCTGGTCTGCAACGCTATGGAGAGGATCATTATGGAACTCATAAACAAAGACATTGGGGACCTACAGACATTGGATCCTACCCAATTTGGCTTTGTCAAGGGCAGATCCTGCCTTTTGAACTTGGTCGACTTTTTTGAAACAGTCACTAAGGCCATTGATGAGGGTAAGGCAGTTCACACAGCCTACCTTGACCTTGCAAAAGCCTTTGACACAATACCCCACTCGGGCATCATAGACAAACTCACCAGCTTAAATGTAAACCCATATGTCACAAGATGGGTTGCAAACTGGCTCAAGGACAGAACCCACAGGGTCAGAGTTGCTGGAGCTATGTCAGACTCTAAACCAGTCACAAGCGGTGTCCCACAGGGCTCAGTCCTGGGACCCCTCTTGTTCGGCATTTATTTTTCCGAGGTACAGGCAAACATAGGAGGATTGTGGCTGACAAAGTTCCAGATGACTGCAAACTGGGCGCCATAATTGATACTCCAGCGGACACAAACATCCTTCAGAGAGGCCTCATAGAAACGGATAATTGGTGCCAGAGCCATGGCCTTAAGCTGAACGCCAAAAAATATATAGTCATACCCTTTGGGAAAAACAAGGTACCGACAAATTACCACATAGGCGGTAATCCATTAAGTCGAAAATGAAATATAGCCCCTTCCCCCACTGCACTGTGACCCTGGAGTGAGATATTAATTAAGGGGGGTGTGGGGGGGCACAACATACATGTTCAGTAAAAACAATTTGCAAAATGTTGGGGGGGGGGGCTGTGCCTTCCCCCTTAATTAATATTCTCACTCCAGAGTTGCACTGCAGTGGGGAAGGGGCTATATTTCATTTTCTACCAAATGAGCTTTCAGTGAAGTGTTCTGCCTGAAATCATTTTCGGCCAAATGAATGGGACCCATATTATATATATATATATATATATATATATATATATATATATATATATATACATACATACATATAAAAACACACATATACAGGGCCCAATTATTTGCTCAAAGTCCCACAAGCATGAACCTTTCAAGACTGAGATGGAAATATTGAAAATCTGGAAGCTGAACAGCATGAACGGTCACTGTGTGTTATTATAGTACAGCGGGGATTGGGTTGTTGCTCCTTTCTCCACTGTAGTGCAATCTCATAGTTTTACTTGTAAGGTTCACACTTATGGGACTTTGAGCTTATGACAGCGACTCATTCACACATACATACACACACATGGCTGCAGTCTACAAGACTGAACACTCTTACAGGTTTGTTTTTCAGTCTTTCAGCTGCTTTGCATGTGAGATCGTTGTACAAGTAGTACAGGAATTGGCTTTTAACATGCTACTGTGCAATCTTGGATTTAGTAATAATTACTTGCGGGCAGGGGTGGGTGACATAGGAGGCTTGCCCTCCTGCAAAAATAAATACATACATAAAAGGAAGGTGTTTTTGATTATTTTGGTCTTTTTAGATTCAATATAAAAAAGAACACTTTTAGCATTTTCACACTGGCTGACTTCCTCAATGAGACAGTCATGCACACACACACACACACTCATTTATATATATATATATATATATATATATATATATATATATATATATATACACACACACACACACACACACACATATACAGACACACACACACACATACAGACACACAAACACTTACAAAAGCATGCATACATACATGTACATAAAATTCTGTGGCAATTATAAATGCACGTATAACATAAAAAAATGTTTTTCTAGTATTAAAATTAAATTAACTGTGATGATCCTTCCTACCTCAATAGGATCAACGGACCTGCCAAGAATGTCCTTGAGCACCGGAAGGTCATCCCTATGCATGGTAGTGACCTCTCCTTCCTTAAACACTGTATTAAAGCGGCCAGCTCTGCCTGCTATCTGTAGAGCCTGGGATGTGGTGATTGTTTCCATCTGTTTTTCTCCTTTCTCATTAATGCTGGGCTTAATCAGGGAATTAAAGATGATTTTCCGTATACTCCTAAAAAGTAAGAAAATGAAAGCGATACCAAAGTGAGTTTCATGCTGACAAAATCAGCTAGAGACATGCACTGATGCAGATAAAACACTGATTGTAAACAGAGCCAAACAACACACACTCCAACATACAACCACACACAATCAATGCAAACAGAAAGTCTTACACATGAGAATAAATATTCTATTTGTTCTCTGGCAGGATGCTGTCCAATACCTTTACTGTGAGATTCAAACAACATTCAATACAAAATGGGCATTTTTCAAGTTTCATCACTGTTACAAAATGGTTGCCTCCTCTATTACCAAGGTTCATGATTTAGTGTCCTCCCTTTCCCCACTGTGGGCACAACACAGTCCTTCCTCAGTAGAGGGTAGGAAGCCACCACTTTGGTTTACCATAATGGTGCAAAATGATGCCCCACTCACTTAAAATCCTTACTGCTGTAAAACACATGCACACAGGAATGAGACATTTTAGCATGCATACTAAATACTAAACAGTCACACATTTTTTATCATCCAATAACAGATAAATCCTTATTGTATCAAATCTGTGAGGGGAACTCTACTCACTGACTCTACAGTTTGGCATTGCTGTATTCCTCTATGATCAGGCTATGTTTCTTGACACTCCCATACCCTGAAGCACTTCTGTCAACCCCCTAGTAGGGGCAAACAGCTGAGATAACAGAAGACAGGAAGGCACATGGCTCAGCAATTATCCTTATACTCAAACACCTAGCATTATGCAGAGTTCCTCACCCAGCTGTACAGACACTGGCAGAAAACAAGAAAGAAAGGAAAGGAGGAGTGTCCTTACAGGGCAGCAAGGAAGAGGTTACAACACTCCTTTCAAATTTGTTTCTGTGAAACTTGCATTGTTTCTAGACCTGAGGACCATCTTGTAGTGCTTGTAAAGTAGAGCAGTCTGATTCAAGGAGGATTCTGCTGCTACCTTGGCAAGAAAATCTGGATTTTTTTTTCCCGAGGGATATCCTTGTGAAACATAACATGGCGGCTGACATATAGGAAAGCCCTGCTGAATCTAGCCTGTTATTGAGCACTAAACCAGTCATCTCACATTAAGAAGGGCTCCCCTGCACCCTTGTGGCAGGGGTCACATCTGTGTCACTGCTAGACAGGGGCACAGTAAACTAATTCTATTACATAAGGGGACCTTCATTGTGTCACTACTAGACAGACACACAGTATTCTAAATTTATTCTGTACATTTTTGTACCATTTCATGGGGTGGCAAAAGCCACATCACTATGGCTAGGCTTACAAATGCCCCAGGGCAGATAGCCTAGTACTAAACTATGAAACTATGAGTAGATTAACTTAGAAGTGTTTAATTTCACCTGTATTTAAGCCTCACATTTGTGTGGGTTTGGACTCAATTAACCACAGCTGCTTTATGTTTGGCATCCTTTGCCAGAGGTCTAGAGTGTTTCTGCTTTAATCTAAGGCAAAAAACAAGAAAATAAGTATATTTTGCGATTCTTCTGCACTTTTTGAACTGTATTTTATCAAATTGCTGCATAATGTTTTTAACTGTTTTACTGTTTGTGACTGCTGCATTCTCTGCACTCCATTTGCACTGTTCTGATACCTAGATAGCAAAGACTAGATTCAAACCTTCTAAATCTAGACTGCTACTGATGAACTTGAACACTAAAACCAGTCACCTTATATTAAGAAGGGCTACCTGCACCCTTGTGCAGAAGAGTTTAGATCCAGCCACGTCTGAGCTGGGGATTGCTAGATGAAGGTTCATTGTGTGCTTTCCTATTGGTAGATTAGCTTAAAGGGTTTTAATTTCACCTATGTTTAAGACTCGCACTTGTGCGTTGCAGCGCACTGTACAACAGGGGTTAGTGGTGCCCTGTACAGATGCAAACACCTTGAAACTCAATTATTCCCTAGACATCTGTCAGTGGAACTCTGTCAAGCTTCTCTACTGCACTATGGGTGCACTGAGCAGCGCTGCCACACTTATCCACAGCCTTCCATAGAACAAGTTCTTTTGTTAATCCTAGCACAAAAACTGGTCAAACTAGCCCACTCCCTTTCCTAATAGTACATATAGTAAAAGCCTGCTATAATGGATGACCAGTTTCCTATCATTTCACTGGCCAGCCTGATTGACATGGGCATCGTAAGGCAATGTACTAACTGCCTCATGTATACAGACAACCACTTATACCGAAAACAAATACCATGTGTGAGAGATGTAATTACACTATGAAATTGGAATCTATTCTCTTACGTAACGGCAAACCAGACATCAAACTCTTTATCAGCACACACACTTCACCTCACACACAAAATGAGGTCACATCATATAAACTCACATATGCAGAGGCTCACTAGAAGCCTACTACAAGATCACAGACCTACCAAACATAAGCCACTTGCACACACTCCTATGCAAATAAAATACATTACACAACACATACAAAGTCTCAGCAAATAAGCCCATAACGCACAACACCTCAAAGCCCAATGTCCTTGCCATAGGCAACTCCATATTGAGACACACATGTCCCCCTCACCAGGCTGCACAAGGACAGGGTCATGGTCAGCTGCCTGTTAGGTGCCAGGATCTGTCAAATCACACATGCACTCAAGTCACTCAAGTACTGTTATGACTCTCTTATAGTCCATGTTGGGGTGAATGACTTGAGACATACCTCTTTGGACTATATGAAGACAGACATGACTGAACTCTCACACTGTGTGCCCAAGTCAGGTACGACCCTAGCCCTAAGCAGCATTCTACCTTCACTCAGGGTTATGCCACAATTTAAACAAAAAAATGTTTGACTTCCACAATTGGCTTAGCTTGTGAAGTCAGTCCAGGGGGATCCAAAATCTGTCAACCTTGGAAGATATGGTCGACAGGCCACACTGCTTTGCCAGAGATGGTCTGTCTGTACCTTCTCCTGTAGGCTTTCTGATACTGGCAAAAGCGCTTCCCTCCCCCATAGTACCTTTTTTAGGCAATGTCAAAACAAAATTTCCCACATAAAATTCACTCAAGACAAACTCAAGTTGCTGCTGCAAGACTCTAAACATGAAACTGCACTCTATGGGAGCACTCAGGTTGAAAGATGCTGACATCTGTGCAGTCACTAAGACATGGTTCAAGGCCATGGAGAGCACCCCAGACGTGCAAGGCTACAATACATTCCACATGTTCAGACCTCAAAATGAGCATGAAAGAACCAAAGGTAGAGGTGTATCCATCTTCATTAAATGCAAAGTACACCTCGAGGCTGGTCAAACTGTGCGACTCTCTCAAACTACTCCATGTCCAATTAACTATATTGCTAGCTACAGGTCCCCCACCATGAACCAAGAAACCCACACTACCTACTCTAGATTTAATGGAGTTCACTTGTCATACAGCCCAACACTTTAGTCATGGCAAATTTCAACCATCCTTCTATCAACTGGGTGACACACATGAGCATGAACATGCTCACCCAGAAGTCCCTGGACTTTGTAAATACAAATGCTCTTAACAGATAGTCTGCACACCCAGAAGGGGTTCAAATGTCCTAGACATAGTACTCACCAACGTGGGGGGGAGAGGGGGGGTCACTGCACTCCACCTTGTGTGATGCCCTCCCTGGTAAATGTCAGACCATATATCAGTCTTGTTAGAACTACTGAACCTGTCACCACCACCACAGGAGCAAAAAAACTAAAAAAAATTTCCAAAGCAAACTACAGCTTACTATGCGATAGTATAAAAAGTTTTATACCCCCTGTAATCACAGACAACAATGACTCCTATGTACAGTTGTACACAAATGCCCTATATAAACACTTAAGCAAATGCACCTGACCTGGTCACAAACAGACTCAGCTGTACCTGACCAGACTAAAAGCAGGTCCTCCCAAAAAAACAAGCCACCCTGGTGGGCCTAAAGTATAAACAGGTTATATAACAAAAGGAAGAAACTGATGTCTAAAAAAGAAGGAACTGACTCAGCAAAGGAAGAATTTCCTCCACAGCTAGAACAAGCATATCAGAAATCTTGTTAAGTCCTCGAAAGCTAATTACGAAGATGAAATAACACTGTTAGCTAAAGACAATCATAAGGCATTCTTTAACTGTGTCAGAAATCTAAAAGGGAATGCTCAGCTATGTGCCGAACTGGTAGTAGATGGTACCACTCATACTGTATCAGAGAAAACTGCCAACCTGCTAGCTGGCAGATTTGGAGCAAACTTCACCCCTTTCCCCACCAGCCATACCAGACTCCAGTCCTCTGCCCAGTATTTCCAGAGATCAGGTCATACTAGTGTTCTCTCCAAGGTGGGAAACACGGCCTCAGTGGGACCAGATAACATCCCAGGTTATTTATTAAAGCAATCTAAAATAGGTCCTAGCGGACCCACTTGACGTTCTCTTTAACCATAGCCTGAGATCTGACTTTGTTCCAGCAGAGTGGTGAATAGCAACAGTAATCCTCTTGCACAAAGGGGGGAGGGGGGCATCGACCGACCTTGGGAACTACTGACTCATAAGTCTAACCAGCCGCATTTGCAAGGCCATGGAAAGAATCATCATGGACCTTATCAACATGAACATAGACAACCTTCAAACTCTAGGTCCAATCCAGTTTGGCTTTGTTAAGGATAGATCATGCTTATCAAACCTAGTAGACTTCTTTGAGAAAGTCACCAAAGCCCTGGATGAAGAAAGGTAAGACATACTGCCTATCTTGACCTAGCCAAGGCTTTTGACAGAATCCACCACTCAGGTATCATTGATGCACTCTCCCATCTGAGGATTAACCCTTCTAACCCAACACTAGATGGGTAGCCAACTGGCTCACCGACAGAACACATACTGTCAAAGTTGGTGACTCCACCTCTACCAGTAGACCTGTCACCAGTGGTGTAGCACAAGAATCAGTGTTGGACCCTTTACTGTTTGGAATCGATTTCTCAGAAGTCCAGGATAAAGTAGATAGCCTTTCTTTTACCAAGTTCACTGATGACTCCAACACCTACATAGGTGTAATAACAGAGTGCCCCAATGATGTTAACATACTACAGCATGGGTTAAAACAGACAAATGACTAAACACAAAAGAGTGCATCATTATCCTCTTTGGTAAAGTGGAATCCCCTTCTAATTACAAAACTGACAGCACCCCCAAGTTCAAACCCAGTGGTCCGAGATCTGGGAATACAAGTAGATAGGAATCTGAACCTCGACTACAAGTTTCCACAGTGGTAAGGAAAGCCTTCTATATTACGCATCTCATAAGTCAGGGCATTGCATCCAGGCCTAAGGATGGTATAACTCCACTGTACTTGACCCTCATCAGACCATTAGCAGAGTACAATGCTTTCTTTGGCATGTACCTCACCAGATACCTGTGGCAACTGGGGAAACCACAAAGGTTTCTCAACAAGAAAATACAGGGCCTCCAAACCATGACTTATGTGGACAGACTGAAAGCCTGTCATTGTACTCTGTATCATATAGACTGCTGAGATGTGACTTGCGCCTGGCCTACAGGGCAGTCTCTTGCGCCTGGCCTACAGGGCAGTCTCTTGCGCCTGGCCTACAGGGCAGTCTCTTGCGCCTGGCCTACAGGGCAGTCTCCTGCGCCTGGCCTACAGGGCAGTCTCCTGCGCCTGGCCTACAGGGCAGTCTCCTGCGCCTGGCCTACAGGGCAGTCTCCTGCGCCTGGCCTACAGGGCAGTCTCCTGCGCCTGGCCTACAGGGCAGTCTCCTGTGCCTGGCCTACAGGGCAGTCTCCTGTGCCTGGCCTACAGGGCAGTCTCCTGTGCCTGGCCTACAGGGCAGTCTCCTGTGCCTGGCCTACAGGGCAGTCTCCTGTGCCTGGCCTACAGGGCAGTCTCCTGTGCCTGGCCTACAGGGCAGTCTCCTGTGCCTGGCCTACAGGGCAGTCTCCTGTGCCTGGCCTACAGGGCAGTCTCTTGTGCCTGGCCTACAGGGCAGTCTCTTGTGCCTGGCCTACAGGGCAGTCTCTGACTCTGATCTGATGAATATGCTGCACATCTGCAAGTTAAATGACACAACAGTCACTCACTCTAGGGATCTTGACCTGGCCTGTGACATTAACAGATCATACTCGGTAGAGAGGTACATCTCCCAGAGATTGCCGCTACACTTCAATTCATAGGTTCATAGGTTGGGGTACTAGGCTATCGGCCCTAGGGCCTATACAAGCCTAGCCATAACAATTCCCCGGCTATTTCTTCCCACATTTACTTCCCTGGACCCCTGTCTAGCAGAGCGACTGACGTGATCCCTGGGGTGAATTTCCTTTCTCCCATACAGACATCAAGGTTCCTTTTGAAGAGGGCCAAATAGGTGCTCTGCTTGACATGTATGGGCAGTCTATTCCAGATTCTGGGGAGTCTCTGGGTCAGGAACGTATCTCTCCAGCATGTTTTGTTTGTGATGACAAGGTTCAGATCCCTGGAGCGTGTGGCTCTGAGGGATTGGGATTTCTTTAAGTGTAGCATGTCCAACAGCTCTGGGTTTGACATGGCTTTGTATGTTAAGCAGAGATCGCCTCGGAGTAGACTATATGCGACAGAGTATAGCTGGAGTTTTTTAAGGCGGTCAGCATAGGGCATCTACTTTAGGCCTGTGATTCTTTTAGTGAGGTATTTCTCCGGCCTTTCCAGTTGTTGCAGATGTCTTGAGAGGTACATACTAAATGGGGCATTGTATTCTATAATGGGTCTAATGAGGGATGAATACAGTGGTACAATGACCTTTTTTTCTGGATGAAAAGCCCTTAGTGATGAGGTGTGCCACATAGAAGGATTTCCTGACTGTTGTGGCGATGTGGTTCAATTAAAGCAGAGCTCCTCACTGACCCTATTCCAGCATAACCTAGAAAAATGGAGTGGAAACCACAGATTCACCCCAGTGGTGACACCCATATCCCTCATAGACAGAGGCAACCGGCAACTCGGGATTAACATGGCTAGGCTTGTAAGGGCCAAGGCGCACATTTTTAAAATCCTCCATGCAAAAAAAAATGAGTAAAAAGGTCACACAGGAAAACCAATTGGTTAAAAAACACAAAAAGAAAAATCTAGCAAAGCTAGACTTTCCACTGTATGATACTTTAAACCTATTGTATCAGAAGCAACATGGGATATATGCAAATTACCCTTTAAGGATATCAGGTGTTTCAGCTAAATAGCAATTCTGAATGTGCAAGACTTTTTCTTTTAAGTCTATTTATGGACAACTGCAGGCCAATAAAGCCAAACCCCTCTAGCTATGGACATGCATGTTTCTGCCTTCTTATAAATAAGTAAAGGAAAAAGTCTTGGACATTCAGAATTGCCATTTAGCTGAAACACCGGCTATCCTTAAAGGGTAATTTGCATATATTCCATGTTGCCTCTGATAAAAGAGGTTTAAGGTATCATACAGTGGAAAGTCTCGCTTTGCTAGATTTTTCCTTTTGTGTTTTTTAACCAATTGGTTTTCCTGTGTGACCTTTTTACTCATTGTTTTAGTTTGTTACTTGGGATATTTTGTAGACACCCTAATGTTTATGGATATCAGTTGGGTACAACAACCATGTGTTTCCAAAAGTCAAATATTCCTCTTATGCTGTGCTGATGATGCCATAAGAAGGCAGAAGCATGCATGTTCACAGCTAGAGGCATTTGGCTTTATTGGCCTGCAATTGTCCATAAACAGACTTAAAAATAAAAGTAAAAAAAAGTCTTGAACATTCAGAATTGCCATTTAGCAGAAACACCTGATGTCCTTAAAGGGTAATTTGCTAAATCCTCCATGCACGAATAATCGCCACCAGAAAGAGAGTTTTACCAGACAGTTTCAGGGTCATCGTAGATGCAATGCAAACCCAAAATGAGAGCCCAGGTCAATGGCAGTAATATCCCAAGGTGAAACAGTACAGGATCTGAAAGGGGGGGTGGCCAGATGAAAAGCACCTTTCAAAAAGCCCTTAGAAAGCTACAAACACACAACAGGGGTCTGTTTTTCATCAATACAAAAGTTTAAAATAGCTGCTAGCTGAACGCTCCTGCATGACAAAAGTCTGCAGGAAAGTCTAGAACTGACAGTAATGAAGTGGAAATATCTAATCCACTGAATGATGTCCAGATAGAAAATCTCTTCCACCTGCTACTGGAAACTTTCCAGGGGAAGGCTTCAGAGATGAAGATATAATGTATACACTGGAGAAAAGCTTGAAATTTCTGGCAATCACTTGAAGCGGAGAAACCAAGAGCTCAGAATTAGGGATTTGATATCCAGGTAAAGCTTGCCAGACAGGTCAAAAAGGGGAGCCAGCACCCAGGAAGGGTACACCAGATGAAAAAACAGAACAGAAAGGGGAACCACACGTGTCAAGGGCAATGAGAATTCCCTTTCCTTTGCGTAAGGCTGCTTTCTGAAAAAAATGTGGTTATCAGATGAGTAGGGAGCCAAGTGTAAAGGAGACCTGGGGGCCAAGTGTGAACCAAACCTTCCCTTGGTGACTGCTTCTCTTGGAGAATTAGGGTAAAACAGCCACTGCATTTGGTGTTAGAGGGGAATGTAAACAAGATGCAGCAAGGCTGGCCCCAGTAGCTGAAGATCATTGTAGCCTCTAAGTGAGGGACCCCTCAATGCAGCAGAAGAATCGAGCTCCTCCAATACATTATATCTTCCTGGGATATGTACTGCAATTAAAACAAACTGGGAAAAATGGCCACTGCCAGGCCTTCACTGTCTTCTGAAAAGCTTCACCAGAAAAGCTCATCCAGACTCTGCTACACTTTGCTGTGAAAGAAAGGTTAGTTTGCTGTTATTTTTTGTATTACTGTATTGCCTTTCTATATTTTGAATACTGTAGTTTGTTTTCTTTACCTTGTGTTTTGCTTGCATTCTGTTTTAACAGCATATTAAAACTTCAAAAGAGACCACAGGTCTCTCTGTTCTGAGTCAGGCAGAAGTTTGTCCCGCCCTTCCACCCATTTAAGTTGTCTTGTTAAATACCACTGTCTTTCTAGTTGCCCGCCTCTTATGCTAATCTGACCATATATCTCATTTCTCTCTACTTTCACTGGCTTATGTGAGTAATCACAAAATCATCATTTTTGAAGTCCCACCCCTTCAATTATTTAAATTTATTGGCCATCCTACAGTATTTCATAGTACCAAAATACAAAAGTGACCACCCCTTTCAATCCATCTTGCTGTTTTAAAAATAGTAACTCTCCACTAAACCTTAACTGTTTAAACAGGTAAAACTCAAGTTACCTACTTTCACATCTAACTTCTCTAGTGCACACTGCAGAGTGCATTCTTTTCAATCTTACCTTTAAGCATCCCTGTGACTAGTACTTTCTCTAATACCTGCTGGAAAGCACTAGGAAGCCTTAAACTCATACAAACACTGAACTCTCCTTGTTAACAAGGAGAAATTAATAGTAGGCACTAAACAGCCTATAATTGCAAAGTACCTTGCTAAGGAAACAGCTCCTATACTTTACAAAGAAAAAAAAAATCCCCAAACCAGGCATGTCCAAGGGTCAGCTTCCGGTGATTTCTCCTGTCCACCTGGTGAATCTGGGCATACTGGGGCAATGCAGCAATTGCCTCATGTACACAGACAACCCTCTCCTCCTACCACCCAACACTACAACCTGTGAGAGATGCACTTACATAGCCAAAATGGAAGCAAAGCTCTCTCCATCCAAGATTGTACTAAACAGTCAAGAGGAGAAGGTTAA
Source organism: Protopterus annectens (assembly GCF_019279795.1). Taxonomy (NCBI): domain Eukaryota; kingdom Metazoa; phylum Chordata; order Ceratodontiformes; family Protopteridae; genus Protopterus; species Protopterus annectens. The sequence goes on from NC_056748.1 coordinate 525,222,151, forward strand.
CACCCACACTACACCTCGAGCAACACATAGCCCTTCTAAACCCGCACCACCAACACCCACATATAGCAACACTAAATCCACATATGCAGAGGCCCTTAACTGTAACCTGCCCAAGCAACAAAGACCTCTGAAGCTGAAAGCATAAACAAACACCAATCACAACCAATGTGTCACATAGTTCACAACACCAGTGTGCCACCCAGCAACAGTCCCTAAGGCAAGACAATGTACCTAACACTTTAGTCATAGGTGACTCTATAGTCCGGCACACTGATGTCCCTCTCACCAGGTTGAATAAGGAGAAAATTACAGTCAGCTGCCTGTCGGGTGCCAGGATCCGCCACATAACTCATGCACTCAAGTCACTCCACAACAAGTACAAATATGACTCTGTCATTGTCCATGTTGGAGTGAATGACTTGAGACGTACCTCCCTGGACTACATGAAGAGAGACATGGAAGAGCTCTCGGATCATGTGGCCCAGGCAGGTATGACCCTAGCGCAGAGTAGCATCCTGCCTTCACCCAGAATGATACCAGAATATAAGGATAAAATGATTGACTTTAACAATTGGCTAAGCTTATGGTGTCATTCAAAGGGGATCCGTATTTGTCTGCCTGGGATGACATGATTGACAGACCACGATGCTTTGCCAGAGATGGTCTGCACCTGTTGCCCCTGGGATTCAGGTTACTGGCTAAGGCTCTTGCCAACCCTATAGTGCCTTTTTTAGGCAAACTTCAAAGGACAAAACCACCACCGTAACAGGTACAAGCATGCAAAATCTGAAGGTAATGCTACTCAATGCTAGAAGTCTAAACCTCAAAATGCACTCTCTCGAGGCACTCCTAAAAATGGAAAACATCGATATCTGTGCAGTAACTGAGACCTGGTTCAAGGCTCCAGAGAGCACCCCTGCAATACCAGGCTACAACTCTTACCACACTTTTCGGCCACCAAACCAGGACCGAAACACTAAAGGTGGAGGAGTGTCAATATTCACCAAGGATATTCACACCACCAGGCTAGTTGGCCACCACAATGTGTCTGCAATTCTCCAAGTGCAACTAACACTAGGTAAGACTGCAATCCAAATTGTAGCTTGCTACAGATCCCCCACTATACCCCAAGATTCTCACTACACCTTTCTAAACATACTGGAAAATATTAAGATAGAACCAAACACCCTAATACTGGGTGATTTTAACTACCCTGTCATTAACTGGGAAAACTACTCGTGTCCCAACACCTTTGCACAACGGTTCTTGGAATTCATAAATTCCAACGCCCTGGATCAACTAATCCATAGTCCCACCAGGGGCTCCAATATCCTAGACCTGGTCATTACCAACATGGGAAATCAATGCTCCATACCTATGGTCACCCCCTCGTTAGTCCGGTCTGACCATAAGCTAATCACCCTTAACATCGGCATCCCACCCCCACCACCCAGTAAAGAAACCACCATAAAAAACTCCAAAGCCAACTTCATGCTACTCAGGTCAGAAGTGACAAACTTCATGACACCCATGCAGACGGGAACTGAAAGTTCAACTGCTGAATCCTACACTAAGGCACTGTACGAGCACATCCACTCATGCATGAATCGTGCCTTCCCAAATAGAACCAAAATGCTCTCATCCAAAAAAAGGAAGCCAATCTGGTGGTCCCCTGCCATAAACAAACTTTACAACAAAAGGAAGAAACTTTTGCAGAAAAGAGGAAAATCCCAGGATGCAAAAACTCCCTTACTAGCCTCAGTAAGAAACTGAGATGCCTCATAAAATCCTCCAAAGCTAGTTATGAAAATAAAATTGCCAAAGATTCCAAAGACAACCATAAAGCATTCTATAACTATGTCAAGAATCTAAATGGCAATGCTCAGATCTGCTCTGAGCTAAAACAGAATGGCATTAAATATACTGATCCGAAGGATATTGCCAATATCCTGGCAGATAGATTCAGTGCCAACTTCACCCCCCTCTCACCCCCTAAATGGCCCCATCTCAATACCGGAAGATTGCTAAATTCCAGTAATAACGGCCACACAGGTACAAAACGCACTCTCTAAAGCCAAGAATACAGCATCCATGGGTCCAGATGACATCCCGGGCTGTGTACTACATGAACTGCAATATGAACTGGCACCTCACCTAAGTGTCATGTTTAATCATAGCCTCACCTCAGGTTTCGTGCCCACTGAGTGGCGCAGAGCTACAGTTATCCCAATCCACAAGGGGGGATCCACCTTGGATCCCGGAAACTACAGTCACATCAGTCTGACAAGCCTTATCTGCAAGGCCATGGAGCGTATTATCATGGAACTTATAAACAAAGACATTGGCAACCTTCAAACACTGGACCCCACCCAGTTTGGGTTTGTGAAGGGCCGATCTTGTCTCCTGAACCTGATTGACTTCTTTGAATCAGTCTCCAGAGCCATGGACAAGGGTAAGGTGGTCCACACAGCCTATCTAGACCTTGCCAAGGCCTTTGACACCATCCCCACTCTGGAATCATAGATAAACTTACTAAGTTGGGCATTAATCCCTATGTCACCCAATGGGTTGCTAAATGGCTTACTGATAGAACCCACACTGTAAAAGTAGCTGACTCCAAATCCAGCTCCAGACAAGTGACAAGTGGAGTACCTCAGGGTTCAGTCCTGGGGCCGCTCTTGTTTGGCATCTACTTCTCTGAAGTACAGGTCAACACTAAGGGACTCTGGCTAACAAAGTTTGCAGATGACTGCAAACTGGGAGCCATTATTGAATCCCAAATGATGTGGATACTCTACAAAAGGGCCTTACAGAAACAGATGTTTGGTGCCAGAGCCATGGGCTCAAGCTCAATGCCAAGAAATGTATTGTTATCCCCTTTGGGAAAAAACATGTATCCATGAATTACCATATAGGTGGCAGTACACTAAACACAGAAAGTGTGATAAGAGACTTAGGGACACAGGTGGACAGTGGTCTCACCTTCGATAACCACATTGCCACAACAGTCAGGAAATCCTTCTATGTGGCACACCTCATCACGAAGGGCTTTTCATCCAGAAAAAGGAGGTCATTGTCCCACTGTACTCATCCCTCATTAGACCCATTATAGAATACAACGCCCCATTTGGTATGTACCTCTCAAGACATCTGCAACAACTGGAAAGGCCTCAGAAATACCTCAGTAAAAGAATCACAGGACTAAAGCAGATGCCCTATGCTGACCGCCTTAAAAAACTCCAGCTATACTCTGTCGCATATCGTCTGCTCAGAGGCGATCTCTGCTTAACATACAAGGCCATGTCAAACCCAGAGCTGTTGGACATGCTACACTTAAAGAAATCCCAATCTCTCAGAGCTACACGCTCCAGGGATCTAAACCTTGTCATCACAATAAACAAAACATGCTGGAGGGATAAGTTCCTGACCCAGAGACTCCCCAGACTCTGGAATAGATTGCCCATACACGTCAAGCAGAGTGCCTCTTTGGACCTCTTCAAGAGGAACCTTGACGATTGGATGGGAGAAAGGAAATTCACCCCAGGGATCACGTCAGTCGCCCTGCTAGACAGGGGTCCAGGAAAGTAAATAATGTGGGAAGAAATAGCCAGGGAATTGTTATGGCTAGGCTTGTATAGGCCCTAGGGCTGATAGCCTAGTACCAACCTATGAACCTAAGGGTAAAAGCAGGTTCCACTTTGTTGACGTACCAGGCCATCAACATGTTTTCTGTCTGGACAACGATTACACATATGGGGAAGGAGTTCAATTGAAAAGCTCCTAATACTAGGACTGCCCTCATCTCCAGTACATTGAAGTGAAGACTGGCTTCTGTCAGAGACCATGTGCCTTGGACTATCTTCCCTTTGAAATGCCCCATCCCAGAATGGATGCATCGGTGGCCATGGTGGCTCTTGGTGGGAGATGGTGGTGAAATGATGGCCTAAAGAAACCACAGGAGAATTTAGCAGCTACTGAATAAGTTTCTTTGCAAATCCCAGTGAGTTTGGCAGGATAATGCATTGGATGATGAAGAATGGACCACAGGATGGCAAGAATTCACTGTAATAACTTCAAAAGGAATCTGGAGTCATGGATAAGAGTGATGGAGGCTGCTCATATAGCCCAAGAGATAGATCACTAGTGGACTTTGAGACATGGCTTGTAAAGCTTGTTGGCGCAGGGCAACTATTCTCAACACTGAAAGTTTGTCAATCTAAATGGTGGTGTCCAAGTGACATGCTATGATTTCTATGGTTCGGACTTTGCCCTCTCCAGGTTTATCATGCTCCAGTTGAGCTCAGACCTAGGAATCTGGTGAGTTCTGAAGAAGTCCCTTTGATGTATACTTGGGATGAAAGCACTTAACTTTTTGGATTGGATCTAATAAAGTGGTTGTGGAGTTCTTTTCCACTGCTTCTTCAATTATTATTTTTACTAGGAATCTGGTGTCCTGTCCCTGATTAATAGATTATTTGTGGCAGCTGTGGTGAGCCAGTTATCTAGGTAAGTGAACACTTGGAACACTTGTAGCCTAAGATTGCTGCTGCCATTGCCATGCACTTCGTGACCACCCAGGAGGCTGTTGTGAATCCACAGGGCAGTGCTCTGAACTGAAAATGAATGGCTCCTAGCCAAATGTGAAGGCATCTTCTCAAACACCTTGCTCCACTGAGCACATCCAGTCATCCTTCCTCAAAAGAGACAATATGGACTGAACCATGACCATCCAGAATGAAGTCTGTTTTATAACTGATTACGGTCTGAAATTGGCCTGAAGTCACCATTATTCAGAAGTAAAAAGAATCTTGAGTAGACTTCAGATTCTTGCTGGTCCAAAACAATACCAAAACAGCAAAATCTTCAGAAGTCAGGATGTATACTCTTGAAAGGAGGTTACACCGAGGCGCTGGAGAATAAAGAATTTGCTTTTGGATTTGACTTTGGTTCCTGTTTTTCGATTCCCGACTTCTGAAGATTTTGCTGTTTTGGTATTGTTTTGGATCAGAGTTGTTTCTATCTGAAGGTGTGTGGAGTGGAGTTTGTATAATTATTCAGATTCTTGCTGGTCTGGAGGGACTTCCTGGATGACATGTTTGTCTAGAAGCCTTACAATCTCTTGGTGTACTACCTTTCTCTGTGGGGTGGGACACTGGGAAGCCTTTGTTACATGCAGTGATGATGTAGTAGCCCCTGTGTAAACTCTCAGCACCCATGAATCAAAAATGATGGCTGACTATGCATGAGGGTGTAGAAATAACTGCCCCGCTCTCAAATGCCTCCAGTGTACAGCAGTTGGACAACCTTTCAGGAAAACTGGAAGGGTTTGTCAATGAATGGTCCTTGAAACCCTTGCTTTTGTCGACTCCCCACTGCCTCTAGAGTGACATTTATGGCTATTCCCTACTTTACCCTGGAGGTTTAGACTCCATGAGTGTCCTGAGCAAAACCCTGGGACTTTTGGAATCAAAATTGCTTCCTACCCTTTTGCGTTTGAAAAAAAAAGACTTTTGTGGGATAGAAAAGTAAATGTCAACAGCAGATAGTTTTGCCAGTCTGCTCATTCCTGCTAAGCATGTTTTTAAACTTAAAAATTAGGTGGACCCATCCTAAGGGGAGCTCAAAATGGATGTTTTCCACTAATCACACAGATGCATACATGCATGTCAGCACATGGCAGTGCTAGAACCAGCTGCTCTAGATGTGTCTTCAGTAGCGTTAGACAAACGGTACATTTGCAGATTTATAATGGACTGCATTGGTTGCTAACTGCAAATCCAGCATTTGTGGGATTCCTCTGTCACGGGTACTTGAAAGAGTTTGGAAAGCTCTTTGGTCAAACCTCTCTGAAATCTAGTCAAATTGGCAAGATAATTCAGTGCAGGTAGGACAAACATCACTTTGGCATACAAGTCCAAGGTCTGAGATTCCATGTTCAGATGATGGATAGAAAAACTCTCCACTGACACAGTTCTTTCATAGTGGCTGCCAACAACACAAAGAGATCAACTGCAGGCTACTTGTTCCAGTGTGATCCACCTATGAGTCTGATCAAAATCTTATCTAAATTGTGGGAAATTGGCTCCACCACATCGGGTTCTTTACAAGTCCACTGGGGCACTAAGTCTATCATTTATACTGCAGGGAAAACTAACCATGAGGTAAATGGGCCAGTTCAAGTAGTCTTAACTCATTCACTCCAATGGAGCTCAGGAAATATGCGCTGTAGCTTCCAATGGGCGGAGCCTAAGCGTTTTGACAGAATCAAATTATGTCCTCACATTTCAAACAAATATTCATATCTCTGGAACCATAGGAATTATGAAAAAAGTATGAAAGGCAAACTCTTCACCATAAACTATGCATATACTGGTAGTATTCTCTAGATTCTAGATCTTAAATCAAATTTTAAAAGTCACAGTAAACACAGCAACTATTACCTTTGCAATATTTTGTAAACCACTTACAATATCTCAGCAACCACTCAGGTTACACACATACTGTCAGTGGCATTTTATTTATTTGAATGCTTTTATATGAAGCTAAGGAGTTCTGTGGTTTAGATATTTAGAAAAAAGTGAAAATTATATCTATATAAATTAATATTAAAAAAAAAAAAAGAAGAAAGTTATGTACTTACTATAACATTCCATGTGTGTTGTCCATCTCATCCTTTATTCTCACTGATTGGTGGGATCCAATCCATCATTTCCATCTTGGCCATTCTTAAAGCTCAAGGTCTTCAGCAAAGCTTGTGGGCATCCCTCTTTACCCATAACGCACCCTTCTAGCTTCCTCAGATCTTGTTTGCCCAAAGTAAACTTACACAAGTAAAGCAATAATCTTATGTATATATAAGAATAACTGTACATATTAAGCATACACCACAGAATACGTTTTCAGGCTGTATATGTATCTGCAGTACTCAAGTATGCCACTCGGTCTCCCAAAGGTATAGGCTGGGGGGGTACAGACGGAGGGTTGTGAGAATAAAGGACGAGATGGACAACACACATGGAACATTACGGTAGGTACATAACTTCTTTATGTTATGTTGTCAATCTCGCCTTTATTCTCACTGATGGGACCACGCCCCTAGCAACCTGGCTCTTGGGTGGCTCATGGGAGAATATTCCTTAAAACCACAGAACCATAACAGGCTCTAGTCCAAGAGGCTAAATCCACTTTGTAATGAGTGATGAAGGTATGAAGTTTTGCCCATGTTGCTGCAGCGCAGATATTATTCAATGGTAATGTAGCTTGAAAGGCTGCAGATGTAGCTACAGACCTTGTGGAATTAGCTTTAACCTTAGCTGGAACTGTTTTATTATTTAAATTATAAATGTAGGATATACAAAGCACAAGCCATTTAGATAAGGTAACTTTTGTGACTGGAAGACCTTTTTAAAGTCAGAATAAGTGATAAAGAGTTGGTCCGATTTTCTGATTTCAGAAGTTCTATACAAGTAGAAATGAGGAGATGTAATGAATATTCTACTCTATTCTGAAAGTCAGGAAAGAAAACTGGCAGGTCCATCGACTGATTGGGGTTACTTTCTGAGACTTTTCATAGAAATGAAGGGTTAGTGCATAAAAAAATGTCTTTATGAAAGACTAAGTATGGAGGTTTAGCAGATAAAGCTTGTAGTTCAGACACTCTTCTTGGCTGAAGTAATAGCCACTAAAGAGTGTTTTCCAGGAGAGGTACTTCAACTCACATGCAGCTGATGGTTCAAAGGGAGGATAGATAACGTTAGATAACATAAAATTCAAATCCCAAGGGGGTGTTGGATTTCTATATGGAGGTCTTAACATAGTGGTTCCTTTTTAAAAAGCTTTAGAGAAGTCAGTTTGACATTATTGCAGTTTTGACCTATATGAAAATTGGAAAATGCTGTCAACTGAACCCTAATAGTTGCTACAGCAGCTCCATCATTGAATAGTTTTTGTCAGATATTCTAGGATAGAATGTATGGGTGCAGAAAAGGGGTCTATCGGATTCTCACTGGCCCATGTAAAAAACCTTCTCCATTTACTCTGGTATAATTTTCATGTAGATGAAGTATGAGAAGATGATAAAATATGTCTGACTGGAGAGGAAAGAGATGGAAACCTGGCGATCAGGGTAACTGGAGCAGCCAAGCTGTCAGTTTAAGATTGTCTAGGTTTGCGTGAGTAGGTCTGGAGCAGGGTCAAGAATCCATGGTTCATCCCGAAAGTGAGGCTGTAGAAAAGGAAACCAGACTTGATGAGGCCAATAGGGAGCAATTAAAATTACTGTTGTCTCAAACAAACTTGCTTTCTGCAAAAACTTGGGTACCAGAGGGATTGGTGGAAAGGCATAAATAAGTCCCGGAGGGCCGATAGTGAACAAGTGCGTCCCTTGGTGACTCCCCCATGGGCGGGGGGTTCTAAGTAGTGCTGCATTTGGAATTGGCGAGTGATGCAAAGAGGTCGCAGCAAGGCTGGCCCTATTTCTGAAAGATTTGTTTCATTATCTTCTTGGTTGAGAGACCACTTGTGAGGCAATTAAATGGCTCTGCTCAATTTTTCCACAATCTCACTGGATTTCCCCAGGATATGCATTGCTATCAGAAAACAGTTGGAGGTAGTAGCCCATTGCCAGTCCCTCATAACTTCTCAAGCAAAGGGGGTAGCATCTGGTTCTTCCCTGTTTATGTACCAGACAATGGACATATTGTCTGACTGGACTGCTAGTGTTCCTGGAGGGAATGTGTCTTGAAGTGCTTGCATCACCAAAAGCACCGCCCTCATTTCCAGGATGTTTATGTGTAAGTGAGCCTAGTGTTCCTGCCACATTCCTTGGACTGTCTTCCCTAGATAATGCCCCCCCTCCCACTATCTGTGAAGTGTCCATGGTCAACATGGCCTGGGGTTGGGGGTGAAAGGATGGCCTAGAGAAACTAATGGGGAGTGAATCCACCATTGGAGATCTTTCTTGCAGGAGTTGGTTATCAAGATCTTGTGTGACACTGGAAGTTCCACGACTGAACACTGAGTGAAAAGGAGCCATTGAAGTGTTCTCATATGAAGCCAAACTAGAGGAATGCGTGACAATTGCCACAGCCATTTTGCCTAGCACTTGAAGGACCAGTCTTGTGGAAGGTCGCATCTTCCTGATTAATAATCTTACATGATGCCGAAGAGCATATACGCTGTCTTTTGGAAGCCTTCCTACCATTGTGGTTGTGTCTAACTTTGCTCCTACGAAAGTTAAGTCCTGACATGGCTCTACAGCAGATTTTTCATAGTTTATGGTAATACCTAGGGAGGAACAGAGTCGAAGGGTGTAATCCCTGGCTTGTAGCAGAAGATGCCTGGTCTGGGCGGTTATGAGCCAGTAGTCTAGATATGGAAACACCCAGAATCCTAGGCATCTCAGGTCAGCCACCACTACTGCCAAACACTTGTTGAACACTCTGGGGGCTGTAGTGAGTCCAAAGGTCAGAAATTGAAACTGGAAGTGACCGGCTCCTAGCCAGAAGCGCAGGTACCTCCTGGATTGCCCTTTCCATTTTGATGTGGTAGTACGCATCCTGGATGTCTATAGAGCACATCCAATTGCCTTTTCCTAGGAATGGAAGTATCGACTTATCTGGAACTTGGTCTTTTTTACAGATTTGTTCAGATTGCTTAGGTCCAAGATGGATCTCCAGTCCCCCATTTTCTCTGGCACTAAAAAGAATCTTGAGTAAGTTCTGGATCCTCTCTAGTCTGCGGGGACTTCTTGAAAGACTCTTTTTCTTAGCAACTTTTAGATTTCTACTGTTGCTTGTTCATTTTGACTGGGGGAACAGCTAGAATTGACTTGTTTATGGGAGTGGGGAAGGAAAAAGGAATGACATCCTTTGGATATCATGTCCTGCACCCATTTCTCTTTTATCTTTTGCCAGGTTTCACAGTGCAGTGACAATCGACCCCTGACTGCTTCCAGAGGCGAGCAATCAGGCACTGGAAGGGTCTGCCAAAGAAAGATTCTCTGGAGCCCTGACTCTGCGAGCCTCCTCTGCAGCGAGGCAGCATCTTCCATTATTGTTCCCTCCGCTGCGTTTGAGGGAACTTTCACCTTGTGTATCCTGGAAGGACCTTTGCAATTTTCTGAACCACACTTTCCCACTACCCCTCTGATCCTTAGGAAAGGGTCTGGCAGGTGTGGGGAAAAATGTACTCCAACGGCAGACAAGGTATTTCCCTCTACTTCACAGTTGGTGTGCATCTCTAACTTTGGGCCCAAAAAGAGAGGAGCCATCGAAGGGGGCATTCATGAAGGAAGACTTGAATGGCTCTGCAAAATCACAAAGGCACATCCAGGCCTGTCTCTTAAGAGAAAGGCCTGAACCCGCCGCTTTACTCTCTCCATCTGTTGCATATGAAATGAGTCTCATGGACGAGATGACAAAAGAATTAAGGGTGGCGAGCTACGCGTTGACTTTATCTACCGTTGCCTCAGCTACAGCTCCTTGGAGGGAGTCTGTGAGTTCCTTTAACAGATCCCTCTGTAGTCTAGTGAAGTGGGTGAGGCAGTTCAGCGACTGCAAGGAAAAAGTTGCTGACGAAAAGATGCGCTTGCCGTACCCATCCATGGTCCTAGAATCCTTGTTACAAGGATGGATAGAAGAACTGGTCTTGGACAGTTCTTTCTTGGAGGCTGCCACCATGACCATGGAATTCATTACTACACGTTTTATCAAAAAGGGTTTGTCCTTTGGGGCCATGATGTATTTATTTAGCCTCCTAGGAGTAGGTTCTATAGAATATTGGGTCTCCCAAGCCTTCCGATAGATAACTCAATCGGAAGGTGGGGTCACCTAAGAGGTTGAAAGGTGAGACCCAAAGGCTTTCAGGTACACCAACTCTTTGGCCGAAGAGGTTGTGGACTGCCAGTCATCCCTCTGCTTCAAAATTTCCAGAATGTCTCCAAAGGCGACATTCAGGGGGTGACTGTGGGGACCCTTCTACTTCATTGAGATCAGTGTCAGAAGTGATAGACTCCTCTGGGGAGTCGAGATGCTTCCTCTTGCAGGTCCTTGTCCGAGGGACCTCCTCAGTGGGATATTCTGGAGAGGTTTCATAGGGGGGGGGGAATACCCTAATGGACAACCTGAGGCCTAGGGTCTCTGCAGTCCCATGGACAGGATGAGTGAGAGGCTGAAGACACCTGCACAGAGTTGGGTGGAATATCCAAAGGGGGCTGTGGATGAGACTGTGAAGTAGTCAGCACCCTCCTCATAACCTCAAAGGCTGTCTGCACTTGCTCCGAAAAACACCCCGGATCCAACAAAAAGGCTGTAGGAGCAGAAGGTATTGCCGGCATAGAGAGAAGCTCCAAGGCAGAGGTCGGAGCCGAACTCACCCGTGCCAAAGCCCCCAGAGGCAGGGTCAGATCCAGAGAGATCTGAGCCAGCTCAGCGGACCCAACCGGAGAGTGTCGGCTTCCAGAGGTTCCCTGCTCCGACTGAGTGGAAACACACTGGCAGTTATTGGATCCGAAGAACCTACAGGTTTCAGATATGACACAGACACTAGCTGGATGTCGAAAATGTCTGGCGCCCAAACCAAAGGATGGATCAGAGGAGGAGCAAGCACCAAGGGGGAAGACTGTGACTTCTTCGATGCCTGTGGGTTTGGATCCAGAAGTAGTTTGGCCACGGCTGGTGTCTTCAGTAACCTTTGCACCACTCTGTCCACATAGTCAGACAGGCTCCTAGTTAAGAAAGAAAGGGAGCCAAGAAGAGATCAGCTCCAAGGCAGGAGATTGGCTCCAATATCTAAATTCAGTTGGCAAGGTCGATTTCAAAGCCAAAGGTTCAGAAATGGTAGACTTCACAGCTGTAGGTTCTGACTACTTAGAAAAAATCGTGGACCCAGTTTGAGCTGTCTTCTCCGATGAATCAGTTGAGCAGACAGCTTAGATACTTTCTGCTTTAGCTATGAAGATGATTTTGGAACTGAAGTAAGTCTCTCTGAAGACTTGTCCGATTTGGGAGAAGACTCAGAAGATATAGCCTCAGATAAAGGGTTTTTTAACATCCCCTTCAGAATAAGCTTGTCCTTGCGCTCTAAGAGAGCTCTCTGGTTGAACCCATGACAAACTGAACAGGATTCCTGCAAATGAGGAAGCCCCAAGCAATACAAACACAAAGTGTGCGAATCACTAAGGGGCATCTTCTTTCCACATTACTCACACTTCTTGAAGCCAAGAGGTTTCCCTTCTTTTCGTAATATACTTAGAAAGTAAAGGGACACACCTGTAACCACTAAATGAACCAGGACAGAATAGAAAAGTGAAAGGGACAGAAAGAAAGGATAAGGAAATGATGTCCTCTGACTAAAACGGATGCTAGTTAGGAATAAAGGGGTGAAACATCCTCTAACTAAAATGGAGGTTGGTTAGATGCCCTCTAACTTAAATGGATACTAACTACAGAGAGTTAGAAGGAAACACGATATAAGCTGTTCTATCCCTCAAACCAAGGGTAAAAATACAAAAGTAGTTTAAAGGGAAAAAAGTATTAAGAGAAAAAGGTTAAGAAACAAAATGAAAAACACTTGGCCCAGAGCTTGCAGGTAGACCCTCCTTGTTCACAGAGTGGCAAACAAAATCTGAGAAAGCTAGAGGGGTGCATTATGGGTACAGAGGGATGACAAGCTTTGCTGAAGACCTCGAGGTTTTCAAATGGCCAAGATGGATCTGACCCATCAATGAGAATAAAGGTGAGATTGACATCACATCAACAGTTAATATCTATTTACCTGCACTAGACACATCAAATATTAATAAAGTTGAGTTTGCTATTCTGTAAGTTTTAAGAGGAAATCTTTTAAAATCTTGCACATAGCATGATTGCAGAATTATTGATGCAAATATGAACAAGCAATATTTGACACCTAAAGGTGTCAGTAGGAGTTAACTGCAGATGCACCTGGAGGCGTCACTTGGATGTAATGAGTTAAGACACTAACTCCTCCTTGAAAGAGGGCATCAGTGAACCCCGGTTTACCTTCACATTGCCGGAAATGACAATATTGATCGCACATTTGGGCGAACCAAATGCGCGAATTTCAAACTTCGACATTTTCAGAAGTTAGTAAATCAGCAAATCGAACAGCTAATTCACTGACTTTTGAACCAAAATGTCAAAGACACATCACAGTGAAGGGGGGCAAGCCCCCATGCACCCCCCATGTGGGGGGGTTGTGCCCACCCCCCTACTTTAATATACCAACTCCAAGATTGCACTACAGTGGGGAAAGGGATCATTTCAAGATCCCCGCTATCGTGCAATCTGCACCCACAATGTCGAATCTGCAATGAGCGAATGCCAATGTGCATTCGCCCACTGCACATTTGGACAATTTTTTTTCAAGATTTTGCAACTTTGAAAACCTCCTTTCTCACAAAGTGGATTTGCACGAGTGCAGAACTCACTTATGACTGTAAACCGTGAACCCACCCTTTGTCTAAGTAATACAAGGACGTCCTCAACTGTGATTTTCTTCTAGGGGGGCCTTGGGGAGCCTTCCCCCACATCAAGGTTGATACTGTCAGAGAGTAAATCCTGTGGTGAGTCTAAATGCCTCTTGTTGCATGTGTGTTTTTTCTCTGCTCTTTGGCGGGGGATCCAGAAAATAAGCAGAATGGAAGCTCGCCTTATGAGCTCAGTGAAGGCGACTTACAGCTGACTGTCTTGAATGAACAGGATGATGTGTAACAATCTCCAGAAGCTAGAGGAGGTAGTGATGGATCCAAATGAGGGCAGCTCACCTCTTCTCATGACAGGGACAGAGCTTTCTTAAATGTTTCAAAGGCAAAATCCAGTCACAAAGTAGCTTGGCTTTGAAGCAGACACCAAAACAGAGCTGCTAACAGCCAAGGTGGAGAGGCAGAGGGAAACTCCAAAAATCATGGAAGTCAACTTGGCTGCCCCCCCTTGTCCCAACACTGAGCTCCTGCTATGGCAGGGAAAAGGTTCTTGAGAATCAATTTACTGTGGTGATTCAAAAGTGCTCGTGGACCAAATGAGGGACAGATATACTCTTTCTCCAAGAGTGATGGCCCTAAGCAATATATACATTTGCAGTGTGCATCATGGGGGGGGGGTGTATTTTGTGCCCCGAGGTGGAACATTTTTTTAATCCTATCACCTTATCAGATACAAGATTACCACAATAATAAAGAACACTACAGTCCACAATCTACTACAACAAACAAGAATCAACATTTAAAAACTATCCATTAACTATTACTATAGCAATAGAAGCTATAAAATGACTAAGATAACTCAGCATAACAGTTTTTTTTTTGTATGCGGGAAAAATAAAAAAAAGTGTGGGAAATGCTCAAGAATTAAACTACGAGATTAAACCTTGCTCTAGATTACAGAAGAAAAAGTAAAATCAATTTACAAGAAACAACCCTGTTTGACAAAAAAGACTTATTTGCTGAAACTGAAAAAAAAAAATACAAGAGAGAAAAAATTATGAGGTGCAGCACCCAGCAGGATAAAAACACTCTCGAACTAAACAAACAACTCACGAGGACAAAAAGTTTACTGAAGCCAAATTTGAGGCAAGTTTGGCCTCCCAGGCCAAGGACAACCACAAAGCATTCTTTACCTATGTCTGCAACCTCAAAGGCAATATACAACTGTGTGCAGAGCTCATTGTAAATGAAGCCAACTATACTGACCCAGAAAATCTCCTGGCTAATAAATTCAGCTCCAACTTTATTCCTCTCTTCTCTTCAACCTTCCTTCAGGAAGTATCATCAAATATAACTCCCCTTACTGTCACTAGAGAATAGGTCCTTAATGCTCAATCTAAAACCAAGAACACTGCATCAATGGGCCCAGACAATATCCCAGGCTGCCATCTAAACAGCATGAAACATGACCTATCAGGGCCTCTGTAATTACTATTTAACTGCAGCCTCCAAACAGGCTTTGTGCCTCATGAATGGAGAAAAGCAACAGTCGGCCCTCTGCACAAAGGTGGACACCTGCAGACCCATAAGTCTCACTAGTCTTATATGTAAAGCCATGGAAAGAATCATCTTGAATATTATCAACAGAGCTATAGCAAACCTCCTGACATTGGACCCAACCCAGTTTGGTTTGCTGAAGGGCAGATCATGCCTACTCAACCTGGTGGACTTCTTTGAGAAGGTCACCAAAGCAATGGATGAGGGCAAAATCATTCACACTGCCTACTTTGACCTGGCCAAGGCATTTGACAACACCCCACTCAGGCATTGCTGACAAACTCAAGAGGTTAGGTACAAACCCATACGTCACCGAGTGGACAGCCAACTGGCTCACAGATAAGACCCAGGAAGTTAGAATAGGGGAGTCCACCACTACAGAGAGGCCAGTCACAAGTGGAGTCCCTCAGGGATCAGTCCTTGGACTGCTCCTTTTAGGCATTTACTTCTCAGAAGTCAAGGCCAATGTCAGTGGTCTCTGGCTGACTAAATTTGTAGATGATTGCAAATTAGAAGCTGTCAATGAATCTCCCCACTGACACAAATGTTCTCCAGGAAGGGCTGACAGACAAACTGGTGTCAGAGCCATGGACTAAAACTAAATGCCAAGAAATGCATAATAGCACCCTTTGGGATGTCATCCACCCTGGTAACTACCATATTAACAACAGACCCCTTAGAATTGACCCAGTATTCAGGGACTTAGGGACACACATAGATAGCAATCTAGCCTTTGATCATCACGTGTCTAGAGTGGTGAGGAAATAATTCTATGTTGCACAACTTATAAACAAAAGTCCAAGAAAGTCACTGTTCTACTGTATTTGGCATTCATCAGACCTATCATTGAGTACAACGCCCCCTTTGGTATGTACCTAACCAGGCATATCCCATAACTGGAACGGCCACAGAGACTCCTTACTAAAAGAATACATGGCATAAGTAATATGTCCTATGCAGAAAGCCTCAAGGCCCTGTCCCTGTATTCTGTCTCCTAAAGGCTTTTGAGGGGAGATCTATGCCTGGCATAAAACCATTGTCAGACCCCACTCTGATGGACCTCCTGCATAGCCACAAAACAGAGTACCAGAATTACCCATTCTAAAGACATAAACCTTGCCTGTGATATAAATAGGACCTGCTGGAGATATAAGTATGTATCCCAGAGACTACCCTGTCTTTGGAACAAGCTCCCCATCCATGTGAAGCAGAGTTTCTCCCTAACCAATTCAAGTGCAACTTGGACAACTGTATGGGAAACAGGAAATTCATCCCTGGTTTGGCACCTATGTCTCCAATGCAAACAGGTAACCTGTAATGGTTCATCTCGCTGCCCCATGCTTACACTTATCAAGAGTATCAGAACTTGTCAGAGATTTGGGACGCATGGCTAGGCTTAAAAAGGGCCTTATGGTCGTTAGCCTAGTAAACACCTATGAACTTATCACTGAGCCTCAAAGACCATGCCAGATTCAAGTGGCAAACAAGATCTGAGGAATTATTTGGGCAGAGAGAGGATATAGGAAGGAGGACAATCCTGAGCCTTGGATCCAAAGTCTGAAATCACTTGCATCAGATCAGGCATACCTATAAGTTGAGATGGACTGAAAAGACATCAGATCCCCAAATTATACTGTGCAGACTGCTTTCAGACTTTCAAACATACACTGGCCGGAATTTGGAAGTCACAATTATCTCATTAATACGAGTCTCTCCCATCCAAAAGATATGAAAGGGAGGATACATGAGGAAGGGAAACACATCAGCTGGCTTGGGGCCTAAGCTGCCTAAAGGAGATCTACCCTCTCTGCCTTCAGCCCTTGGGTTCATCCTGTTCTAAAACTTCCATTCAAAGTCAGTTATCCCTTTGGGAAAGTACAGTTGTGTATGAGACTTACCATAATTGCGGATATGTTGCAGTACTGAGTCATGGGACTTCCTGCAATGCAGAAGTCTGTGGCCAGCCCAAATACCAGGGTCTTTCCCATCCTCCAGCCAGCTGACATCCAAAGCAATCCAATGTCAGGACACTGGAGTATGAAGAAGGTGTCGCCAAGTGCCATCTTTAGGTCTTTCTTGTCCCATGTCCAATGGTTCTGATGTGGAGTACAGCCTATCCAACCATCCCTACTATGACATAAGATTCCTGGACTGAGAAGTAGGAAAGGAAGAGGGTTGGGAATGAGGCATAGGATGACGGGACTAACCCTAACCCAAGGTGAACAGAGAGAGAGTAAAGGGAAGGACGGTGGGAAAAGGTACAGCAAGGCAGATCTACTCAAACACCTACAATTATGTTGTTACACACACAAATGTACTATGTTCATTGTAGTCAATGCTGCAGTGCTAAGTCTTCAACAGACTACTAAAGCTCCTAATTGAGTGAATGGACTGAGATCGGATCCGGAGACAGCAGGCTCTGCAGGATGGCAGAGGTGAACCCAGCTCTTGTCCATGAAATGGTCCCAAGATGGTAAAAATTGAAGGTGTGAAGACTGGAACAGGTGGGCAGCCTCTACAATACTCCGTGAGGCCACTCATTCCAAAAAGGCAGCTGTGATGGCTCTATATTTAGTGCAGTGAGCTCTAACCCTGCCAAAAAGCAGTTGACCATGTTGAGAGCAGAAGAAAGAAATGCAGTTTGCAATCCATTTAGAGATTACTTGCTAAGTGGTTTAGCCAGTTTTCTTTCTTCAAAGGCCATCTTACTCTTGATCAGAGCTGCTTGCGACTTTGACCCTATGCAGGTATGTCCAGGGAATGTAAGATTCTCTCTCCTTTTGTTTTGGTGGTTTGGGAAGAACACAGGGAGGTTAACAGCTTGGTTTAAAGATACTTCTGAGAGTACCTTGGGTATAAATGGGAGATCGGTTTTCAGGCTGACTCTGTCCCTGTGGAAGACGTAGAATAGTTCCTTGCATATTAGGGCTTGTAGTTGTGAAATGTACCTTGGCTGATGTGAGTACTAACAGTAGGCCTGTTTTCCACAATAGTAGCTTAATAGTAAACAAGGCCCCAGTCCAAAAGGTGTCAAAGTACATTTTTCATGCACAAAATTGAGGTTCCAGGAGGGGGTAAGATTTGGTCTGAGGTGTACTATCCCCTTTAAGAATTGTTTCATGTGGAGGTGTGAGTAGATTGGGGGGACAGGGAGGCAGACGGAGATGGCAAAACATGTATCTTGATGTTGGAATAAGATCGTCTTTCCCTTAAGAAATGGGAGAGGTATTCAATATACTGTAAATTTGCCTTAGAACAGACCCTATTATTGGACAGACCCCATATAGAAAACCTTTTCCAGTTTGCTATATATCACTTTTTAGTACTCTGTTTTCGAGCCTCTTTCAGAATGGGTAAGACATCCTGGGAGTATGACTGCGTGGCTGGACTAGGTATCAAATCTTGCAAACTGTTGGCTTGAGCATCTTCTGACTGGGGTAAAAGACAGACCATTTGTTCTTGGTTAGATGGTCCATATGCAGTGAAAATGTTAAGGTTTTCCTCATGCTGAGATTCAGGAGAAGGAAGAACCGGGAGCAATGAGCATTATTTTTTGCCCGTTTGACCCCCACCTTTTGCAGTGTCCCAGGGAAGAAAGGTATCAGAGGAAGGTCTGTCCATTTGATGCTGTACTCTCTCCACAACCCCCCCCCCCGGGTTCTAGGGCAGAATTTATTTAGCTGTCTGTTTCCGGTGAACTGCAAAGGCCTATGTCTGGTCCTACCCAATGGTATAGATGATCCAGAAAGACTTCCCTTTTCCGGATCCATTCGTTGGTGTCCAAGAGGAGTCTGCTTATACAGTCTTCCAGGAGACTGTCCTAACCAGAATTGTAAGAGGTTATGGGTGTGACTTTCATTTGCTGGACAACCAACCGAAGATCCACTGCTAGTATGCAGAGGGGGTATGAATGTGCCCCCCCCCATTTATGTACCACATGACTGTGGTATTGTCTGTCCAGACTTGAAGGGGTCCTGGGGACAGTTTGTCTTTACAAGTTTTCATAGCCAGGGTACCTGCTTTAATTTCCTTTAAAGTGATGCACTGTTTTGCTTGCTGTTTGTCCCATATCCCTTGGACTCTGAATTGTCCATGATAGGCCGCTCAGGCCATGCTGCAAGCTCTGTTGTCAGGGTCTGTACTGCCTCTGGCAAGTGGAAGCGTGCACCTGGACTGTTGCAAACACTCCTCCCACCACAGAATATGCGTTTTTAGGTGTGGGAGAAGAGAGACCATTGTTGCCATGGACTGTTGATGCTAAGCCAAGTGTTTCTTAGGAATCACTGCAACTTTCTCAGATACATTTTTTGCCAGGGATCATTATAGTGCAACAAGCCATGTAACATAGGACCATGAGGAATTCACTTGCTGTAATGTATTGCTTGGAGTGTGGGGTTCCAAGACATTCTTAAAGGAAAATGACCTTGTCCTCTTGTAGGAATGCATTCTGTTGGACTGAGTCTATGACTGACCAAGGAAGGTAGTCTCAGTGCTTGGATAGAGTTGTGACTTCTGGGAGTTGAAGGTCAGAACCATCTTCTGAAAGCAAGCCATGATATGATGATTTGCATAGCTATCAGACTTTGATCCTTTATGTCCTAAAGAATGATGACATTAGTGAGAAAACATTTGCTGAAGACCCTGGGAGCAGTAAATAAGGTAAAATGGTAAGGCATAAAACTAGTAATGCAATCACCCTACCTGAAATCATATGAATTTTTTTTTGTGTTCCTGGGCCACATGATTTTGAGATATTCTGAAAGGAAAGTCACCTTGTCCTCTTGTAGGAATGCATTCTGTTGGACTGAGTAGATGACTGCCCCAGGAAGGTAGTTCTTGTGCTAGGATGGTGGTGTGGTTAGACAAAACTACTAATAAATCCTCCTGCCTGATAGTTTATATTTTTTGGGAGGTTCCTGGGCCACTGGAACATGCAGACAGGCATTGTTCAAATCCAGAGTCACCGTCCATGCCCCTGGGAAGATAAGGGGCAGTAATCTCTCAAGATTTAACATTTTGAAATTTGGTGCCACTAGAAACTTATTCAGTCTTCAGAGACCAAGGACAGGCCTCCAGGTGCCTTCTTTACCAGTCGACTAACAGAGGAGTAAAACCCTGTACCCTCTTCCTCTGGGGGCACTCTTTGGATGGAATATGTTTTTCTTGTGTTTTTGGCGGGAGGGGGAATCCCTAGAAAGGGTGGGGATTTCCAGAAATGGATGGCATAACCTTTCCTTATAATCTATATAACCCATTTCTCTTGTTTTCACTTCCCAGTGATGGTAGAATGGAAGAAATCCTTCCGGCCAGGTAGAAAAGGGTTGTGGGGATTTGGAGGACAAGTGCAGGTAGAAGTCACAGTTACTCCGTGGAGGGGACAAGATTCTTCAATCCCCCATGTTTGAGACATTGTCTGCTTTGCATTTCCATGTTTAGGTAGAAAGGACCATGACTTAGACTAATTTCTATTGTACCTGGAAGTGACAGACAGATAAAATTAATTTACAGATTTCATCTGTTTCCTTCTGGGATAACAAAATAAAATAAAATTCCTAGCGTCATGTAGTTCAGCTTTAACCTGGCCTTAAAAAGGTTGTGTCCTCAGCTTGACATGCCTGCGAGTGACTGACCTAAGGGTAGCCACCCTGCATGATGTGCATCACATCCACATCTGTGTGTCTGGATGGCTGGAGGTGGTGTTGAACAGATCCTGGATATCTCTCTCTCCCTCTGCAGACTGCTGTCCTGGATCCATTCTGCCTTGGATTTAATCTGTTCCTGTAATGACTGAAGCTATATCAGCATGTTGAACAGGCAGTTAAGAGCAATTCCCACTACTGGTATGAAATATTTTATTTTATATACTTTTTTAACCAATCCTGTAAAGCAATCTGTTTTCAATGTCATTTGGTAAGGAATTTTTGGATGCATGCCCACTTGGGTACACATGACTACTGGGTCTGCCATTGGGTATTTACACAGGTATATGTGGGATTCTAGCTCTCGTGGTCAGGCTTCCTAAGATTTGGGGTAGAGTCAGAGTATAATGATATGTCTATTAACACATCATCCAAGACTGCATGTACTGGAGAGATCACCAGTGATCTAGTGGTAGAAAGGTTTAGAAGCTCTTTGTAGTGAGTCTGAGTCCAGTAGAATTCCCTAAATTACCAAGTGAAGGCTTTCTAAATTCTGTGAAGTGCTGCGGACAGGGTGACATCTGAATCAAAGTCACCATAAATCTGAGCGGGAAGGTGCTTCACATACACTCCTCATCCTCTTATTCTGAGGAATAAGAATCTCCCGGTGGGGGAATGGTCCTTTTCCCAGGGGAAATTCAAGGCACATGATCCTTCTGTAGGGTGGGTTGTCTGGTCCTCATGAAATGGTGGGTCGACATGACCTGTCATGAGGTAGTGGGACCTGACAACAGGAGTTAGGACAAACGTGTCTCTCTCTTACATTTGGCGGCACATATCTAAGAGGAGGGTAAAGGCCTCAGCTCACAACCTCAACTCAGTTCCAGGGACATCTTCTCTTAAAATAACCAAGGGGATGCCCCCTAAACTCTTGGTCACCCAAACTCTGATACTTGAAGCTGTGGCCTGCTCAGTGGCTTCAAACTCAATGACAGTTTGGTATCAAATAACAGGTCTAAGATACGAAAGTCTCCAGAAGGGTTGCAACAGAGGACTCTGGCTTAACAGTTGTCAGACTAGGGGGCTGCAAAGGTGCCTCACCTACATCAGTGACTTCAGGTTTTGTTGAGGGGCCAGATATAAATGTCTTTAATGTCCTAGATGTCCTCCTTTGGTCACATAGCCTTATTCCTCTTAGGGATAACCTGGCTCTAACCTAGCACAGAATGGACAATTGGAAATATTGTGCTATGGCCCTAAGCAAAGCAGGCAACAAGAGTGAAAATGTGTGTGTGGAATCTGCTTCTCACAAGAAATAGAACTGTTAACTTTCTTAAACATTAATGACGAACATTCACAAAAAGTTGAAAAAGAATGTCCCCAACAGGGTGCTTATCTGAGAATTTCTACTGCTCTGGTAATTCAAGCCTATTGACAATGCTTAGAAATGAGCTGAGGAGCACTAGGCTACATGGCAATAAATAAATAAAGATGCACAGGCTGATGTCCTCTTTATAATCCTATGTCCTGATGATGGGCAGCAGGAGATGTCCTTAACTGGGTATGGTGAGATACTCTTGTATTCAGGCAGGCCGCAGACTTCTTAACAGCAAGAAGTCTCAAGACTCAGTATTGCAACACTGACTAAAGTGAACATTCTCTTCTTTTTACTGATGCATCTTGGTTTGCTTTTTACAGAAAGGCCACAGTTTAGTAGGACAGTACCAAAAGTATTTTGTAATGTGGAGGAAATAACTTTCAAAATGGATTGCCTTGCCCTTTCCTTCCAAACCTGAACATCAGGACCGAGAAGTTCTTTATTCAAGGAGGACATTAAGGAGTTGCTGTTTAATGACTGGGCAAAATCTGAAATCTTAGCTAGGCATATACCTTTTAATGACTGTACCGAAAATCTCTGCCCTGGCACAGGCATTTGCCACACAGTGCCAATGCTTAATAGTGCGCTTTATCCCTCACCTGCAATCCATATACATCTTGTAATTCTGTTCCCACATGTCAATTTAGGATTTCCTAAGCCATTACTTTTATCTGCTTAACATTCCCAGACACATTACCATATGGATCTGACAACTAAGGACACAAAGTCAGGGTAGCAAAGTATAAACTTTCTTACTGAACCCATCCAGCAATATGAAAAAAGAAGTTATGTACTCACCATAACATTCCATCTGAGTAGTTGTATTTCATTTGTCTTCAACCTGTGGGTCTATGGGTCCAGATCGGATCCAACACGGCTGCATAAATAGCATTTGAGCCGAGCTCCAAGCTCCTCCCCTTAGCCATAATGCCCCATGTCTCCTTCATCCCTTCAGATCGAGTTTGCTGCTCAGCAAAAAACACACACCCGACCCAACAAGACCTTGAAACTACTGACAGTCCAAAGATTCCTAAACCAAGCATAAGAGGGACCCTCGTGGAATATACATCTCCCGTATACATGGTCAGAACAATAGTGACAAGGTCAGGGGAAGGAGGGGGGGGGATGGTTGAAGACAAATGAAGTACAACTACTCAGTTGGAATGTTATTGTGAGTATATAACTTCTTTATCTGAAGTAGTTAACTTCATCTGGTCTTCAACCTGTGGGACAGAGTCCCCAGCTGCCATAACCTGGGAGGCCCTCATGGAAGGATATTCCAGAACACTGGGGAGCCAAAGGATGTCCTGTTCCTGGATACAATGTCTAATTTGTAATGGGAGACGAAGGTATAAGATGAGGACCAAGTAGCTGCAGAACAAATATCATCCAATGACACCCTGGACCAAAAAGCTGCTGAAGTGGCCAAAGACCTGGTGGAATGTGCTTTTACCTGACCCAGAGGGGAAATTCCCTTGATAGAATATGCTCAAATAATGGATTTCCCAAAGCAACGAGAAATCATCACTTTAGAAATTGGCTTTCCTAAGAAGGGTTTTGAGTAAGAAACAAACAAGTGCTCAGACTTACAAAAGGATTTCGTCCTGTGTAAGTAGAATCGCAATTGCCTGCGTACATGCAGCAGATATAATTTATATTCTCCCCTGTTCTGGAAATTAGGAAAAAAAGACAGGAAGACTGATAGTCTGATTAACATTGGCTTCTGATGCCACCATGAGAAGGACAGATGGATTAGTGAGCAAGGAAACCCTGTCCTTATGAAAAATCATGCAAGGAACTTTGATGGATAATGCTTGAAGTTCCAACACCCTCCTGGCAGACATAATAGCTACCAAAAAGGCAGTCTTCCAAGACAGATACTGCAAATCTACCAAAGCTGCAGGCTCAAAGGGAGGGGAGACTAGAGCCTGAAGTACAAAAGTGAAATCCCATGGAGGTGTAGGATCCTCCACCAGGGGTCTTAAAAGAAAGGTACCTTTAAGGAAGGTCTTGCCAAGTCTGGAAGAGGCTAATGAAGACATTTTCCCCCATGTGAAAACTGGAAATTGCAGCCAGCTGGACTTTGGCAGTGGTGGAACTAGCACCTTGCTGAAAGATCCTCACCAAAAACTCTAATATTGCAGAGACAGGAGCCGTAAAGGGATCCAAATCCCCACGGAGAGGCCCATATGGAGAACCGTTTCCACTTGCTATGGATATAACCTTCTGGTGGAAGATTTGTGAGCCACCACCAAAATGGTTTTAACAGGAGAGGATAAACTGGAAGTCCTAATGATCAAGGGAACTGGAGCAGCCAAGCTGTGAGTTTCAGACTGTCCAGGTCTGGATTAGGAATCCCCGAGGGATGCAAAATGAGATCTGGAACCGGATCCAAGATCCATGGTGTAACTACTAGGTGAGACCAAAGGAAAGGAAACCAGACTTGGCGACGACAGAATGGGGCAATGAGGATCACTGTGCTCCCCAGCCTGCGAGCTTTCTGAAAAAGCTTAAAAATGAGAGGTAACGGGGGGGGGGGGGTAGGCATAAAGAAGACAGGGAGGCCAAGCATGAACCAGTGTGTCTCTGAGGGCATCCCACTGAGGGGGATTCAGAGCGAAGAACTTCCTGCATTTTGCATTGGAAGGAGATCGCAGCAAGGCTGACCCCACTTGAGGAAGATCTGCTCCGCTACTCAAGGATTCAGAGACCTCTCGTAAGGCATTAAGATAGATCTGCTGAGCCTGTCTGCTAGAATGTTGGACAGTTCCAGGATGTGCGTTGCCACTAGAAAATGGCCGGTGGAGATTGCCCACTCCCACACTCTTGTGACTTTACGACAAAGGGGATAAGATATGGTTCCTCCTTGTTTGTTGACATACTGGACTACCAACATGTTGTCTGTCTGTATTGCAATAGTTCCTACAAGAAGATGGGCATGCAGCGCTTACAACACCAGAAGAATTGCCCTCATCTCCAGGACGTTGATATGCAAAAGTACAGTTTTGTACCTACCATAAATGTAGACATTCGAGTGTATACCCTGCTGCAGTCATCACACTTGGGTTATCCTGTCGTCAGGCGGTCCCACAGTTGGCCCGAATTCCAAGTCTTGGTCCGGCGTCGGTTGCTGTCGCTTCTTCCCTGACGTCAGTGCACCAGGGGTATATAAGAGGCATCCAACATCATTTTCTTCAGTTTTTCTTGCCCCAGATGTCAGGTGCCCCCCAAAAGGTGGTCAGGAGATAGTACCAATAATAAAAGTTTAGCACAAACAAAACATCCCTCCAGCTATAAGCAAATACACCACAAAGGTTGTATCAGATTTTAAGGTACTGAAAGGTTTCAGTTAGGTCAGAGGGGATGGAGGGAGGGTAACCTGGACTGCAGCAGGGTATACACTCGAACATCTACATTTATGGTAGGTACAAAACTGTACTATGTTCATCGTGTTACCCTGCTGCAGTCATCACACTTGGGTTGAATCCCAAAGCTAAGGATGGGAGGTGGAGTCAAACAGGGTTAGAGGAGGCTAGAAGGCCCTGCAAAACTGCAGTGGCGAAGCCAGCTCTAGTCTTAGAGTAAAGTGGTAAGTGATAGTGTTTGGTGAAGGTGTGTACTGAACTCCAAGTTGCAGCTTCCAGAATATCCTTGGTTGGCACCCCCCGAGGAAGGCTGTAGATGTAGCAGCTGCCCTGGTGGAGTGGGGCCTTATGCTTGCAGGAACTGGTTTTCCATGATGGGTGTAGCAAAAACGTATGCAATGTCCTATCCATTTGGAAATGGTCTGTTTTGAGATAGCCTTGATGCTGTAGCATAGGATACAAAAAGCTGGTCAGATTTTCTGAAAACCTTAGTTTTATCCAAGTAGTAACGTAGTTGTCTGTGAATGTCCAAGGAGTGCAGGAGTCTTTCTCCTTTGTTCTGCGGATTTGGGAAGAAGGTGGGTAAATGGATGGTTTGATTTAGAGCCACACTGGATACCACCTTTGGCATAAAGGAGGGGTTAGTTCGTACAGAAACTCTGTCTTGATGAAAAATGAGGAAAGGCTCTACTGCCATTAGTGCCTGTAGCTCCGAGACTCTTCTGGCTGAAGTAATTGCTAGCAGCAGGGCAGTCTTCCATGATATAAACTGCAAATCAGCTGAGAAAGCTGGCTCAAAAGGTGGCAGGGTAAGTTTTTCCAGAACAAAGTTGAGGTCCCAAGTTGGTGCTCTCCTGGGAGGCCTAATGTTTTTGGCCCCTCTGAGGTACTGCCTTAGAAGTGGGTGTGAAAATAAGGGAGGATCCGTGTTGTAGTGAGCTGAAATAGCTGAGGCGTGGATTTTAATAGATGAAAAAGAAAGTCCTTTGTGTAACATCTCAGTTAAATATTGTAGAATCTGAGGTATGCCCGGCTCAAGGGTATTTTGGCCTTTAGCTTGGTTCCAGGCGCAAAATCTTTTCCATTTGTCTGAGTAGACTTTCCTGGTGCTGGGCCTCCTGGCCTCCAGAATGACATCCATAACAGCTTGTGAAAGAGGAGCTGGCTGATTGCTTAGGTGATTTGCCATGCAGCCAAATTTAAGGTTTTGAGCTGGCTGTGTAGAATCTGACTGTCTTGCTGTGTGAGCAGATGAGGGATTTGTGGTAAAATCCATGGTGGGCCGTGAGCCATGTTCCTTAGTAGTGGGTACCAGTGCTGGCGTGGCCAGTCTGGGGCAATGAGTATCATTCGAGGTCTCTCCATCCTGACTTTCAGCAGCACCTTTGTGAGAAGGGGCAATGGAGGAAAGGCATACACTGTCAACATTTTCCAATTGAATGAGAGGGCGTCCACTTTCCAAGCTTGATGGTGGAATTTTGATAGATGATAGTTTTGGGGCTTGGCAAACAGGTCTATGTCTGGGCGCCCCCATTTTTAAGTTATCATTGCAAATACTTGTGGATCCAGTTTCCACTCATGGGGATCCATGATGTTCCTGCTTAGGTCATCTGCCAATGTGTTCTTTTTTCCTGGCAGGAATTGTGCTTGTAATTGAACTTGGTAAGCCAGTGCTGTGTTCCACAAGGTCATTGCTTGCCTGCATAGAGGGTAGGAGTGTGTACCCCCTTGCTTGTTTATGTACCACATTACTGTGGTGTTGTCTGTCCTTATTATAAGCTGTCCTGGATGTAAGCGGTCCTTGAAGGCTGTCAGAGCTTTCTGTACAGCTAGCATTTCTTTTTGATTGATGTGCAGATTTCTTTGATCTGCAGTCCATATGCCTTGAACGCACTGTCCTGCCATGTGTGCCCCCCACGCATAGTCGGATGCATCTGTTGTCATAGTTTGCCTGGCTGGGGGTAAGGTGAAAGGCTGACCCTTGTTGAGGTGACATGCCTGTGACCACCATAGAAACTCCTGTTGAAGGCAAAGAATGAGAGGTATCATTGTTTCCAAGCTGTGGCTGTGTTGAGTCCATACGCTTTTCAGGTACCATTGTACTTTCCTCATATGCAGTTTTGCAAATGGTATTAGTAGTATGCAAGATGCCATGAAGCCCAAGGCCTGCAGAATTTTTCTTGCAGGGAGTTGGGTCTTTGTTGCCATTATTTTGAAGTATTGAGTTAGTTGTAGTTTGTCTGGCAGACAAGCCATCTGGGCAGTTGTATTCAAGCTGGCACCCAGGAATGTCATATTTTGTGAGGGCACTAGTTTTGATTTCTTCTCGTTTACTGTGTACCCTAGGCAACTTAGAAGGTGTTTTACAAAAGCCAGATGTTGTAAGAGAGTGTCCTTGCTTTCTGCTTGGATGAGGCAGTCGTCCAGGTATGGGTATATTTGAATTCCTCTGTCTGCAGTATGCAATTACAGGTGCCAGGCACTTTGTGAAGACCCTGGGCGCAGTAGATAAGCCAAAGGGCAGTGCAGAGAATTGGTAATGGGTTGAACCTGCAATGAAACGGAGGTATCTTCTGCAATTTTGTCTGATAGGGACATGCAGGTAAGCCTCCTTGAGGTCCAACGTTACTAGCCAAGCCTTCTTGCCCAACATGGGAAGAAGCTGCTGTAGTATTAGCATCTTGAATTTGGGTACTTGCAAGTAGGTGTTTAGAATTGAAAGGTCCAGAATGGGTCTCCATGCATTGTCCTTTCTGGGGACTAGAAAGAGCCTTGAGTAAAATCCTTGGCCTTGCTCCTGTGTAGGTACCAGTTGAATGGCTCTCATATCCATGAGAGCTGTAATTTGTGTTTGAGCCTCTGCCCATTGATTTTGTGGCATGTTTGGCATTCCTTTTAGTCTAGGCAAGGTGTGAAAATAGAATCTGTATCCTTGAGAGAGAATGTCTAGGACCCATTTGTCCTTTGTGATGATGCACCAGTTGTCTGCAAAAAGTGCTAATTTTCCTCCCAAGGGAGCTGCCAAGAGAGCTTTGCTTGGCAGTTTTAGTTTTAAGTCATTGTGTTTGTCTCCTAGTAGTTTGGGGCCTGTCTTCTCCTCCTTTCAGTGTTGCACTGCCCCATTGGCAAGGTTTGTAAGGGATTTGTGCTTGTCCTCTGCCCCTTGGGCACCTGTATTTACCCCTTTGTGGTCTGTCAGAAGCTGGAAAGGACCAATCTTTTGTTGGCCAATTTCTGCTGAAGCGTGGGGGTTGTACCTGTAAGAAATCTTTGACAGTCTGCATAGATTTTGCCTTATCCTCCATTTTCTTTAAAACCTCTTCTGCTTTAACCCCAAATAAGACATCCTGCTGTAAGAGTGCATCTAGTAACTTTGCTTTAACATGATCAGGCAGAGTTTGTTCCTTTAACCAAGCATGCTTACGTATAACAGACCCAGTAACAGCTGTTCTACAGGAAGCTTCCAAGGAATCAAATCCACATTGTAAAGTATGTTTGCCCACCTGTTCAGCTGCATGCAACAGATCCTGCATTTCCTTGAATTCAGACTATTGAGGGTGCCTGCTCATCTTTTGTTTTATTTGAGACATTAGGAATTGCTGGTATTTCAGCATGTGAAACTGACAATTTAGTGCTCTCATAGCTAGAGTAGCTGAGGTGTAAACCTTCTTCCCCCACCTATCTAGTGCTCTGGAGTCCCTTTCAGAGGGTACAGGATTTTTAGCCATAGAAGCCTTAGCCCCTTTGGGACCCTGGGAGACTGTCTCTGGGTCAGCAGCAGGGCTTTTGTAAAGGAATTTGTGTGCGTTAGGCACTCTATAATATCTGTCTGGTTTGGCTGAAGCAGGAGGCAGAGAATCTGGATTTAGATTAGATTCTAAGTAAACATCATCCACAATGTCGAAAACTGGAGGGATAGCAAGTGTTCTGTGCTGGGGGAGTAACAGAAACTCTCGGAGCCTTTTCTCTGAGTCGGAGTAGTCCTGACCTTCCCAGTGGAAGTGTTCCCTCATGGTATGTAATGTTTCCCCAAGGGAATAGTCTTCAGGGGGAGAAGCTGAGGGAATGAAATCTTCAGCATCAGAATCTTCATAAGGGGGAAATGAGTAATCCTGTTCCTCAGAGGAGCCTGAGGAGATGAGACACTTGATCAGAGGAGGCATAATCCTCCTCTTGTCTAGGCCTTTTGTCTGGGGTGGGGGTTGGGAACCCCTGATTAAAGAAATCAAATCTTCAGCCATTTTAAGCATCTGTTTCTTAGGCATGGGTCCTTGAACTGGAGATAATTGTGCAGTCTTTTTTGGTTTTAGAGGAGTCTTAAGCTTAGCATAAGATTTTATGGTGAGAGTATTCGGTCTGAAGACACCTTCTGTAACAGAAGGTGTTTCCACAGCACCGGCTTCCCCTTTTGCAATGTTGTCGGTAGGGCCTAAAGAAAATGGTTGCGTCGGCCTAGAACTCTCTGCTTGAGAATCCGAAGTGGTCTGGGGTTCCAATTCTGCGGTCGTCAGGGGCTGCGTAGGCGCCTCACTGAAAACCGGCGACCGGCCCAGCCGAGGCCTCGGAGTCGGGCTTGGATCTAGGCTGCCTATCCTTATCTTTGCGTTTTTTATGCACGCCGGTAGTCGGTTGCTCCGACGGCATAGTGTAATTAAATTTCCTACTGAAGTAGTGTCGTGCAAAATCAAAGCACCGCTTTATAGTTCGCTTATTGAACCTAGCACAAAACCGACAACCAGTGACGTCGTGGTCTGGGCCTAGGCAAGGTATACAATAAGAATGAAAGTCCTTATGAGGTATTTGCTTCCCACAAGGAATGCAATTGTTAACTTTTTCTGACATCGGACTGGGGCAAGAAAAGGTTCCCCAACGAGGTACTTAGCTTTGAAGACTTCGGACTGAAATTCGATTCGAAAATCTCAGGTGTCGGCCGACCGGCACTTGCGAACTGCTTCTGCTTCGAGCACCGCGTGGCAAGAAAGACTGAAGAAAATGGCGTCAGATGCCTCTTACATACCCCTGGCGCACTGACGTCAGGGAAGAAGCGACAGCAACCGATGCCGGACCAAGACTTTGGAATCCGGGCCGACTGCGGGACCGCCTGATGACAGGATAACCCAAGTGTGATGACTGCAGCAGGGTAACACGATGAACATCTGGTCTTGGATGGGGACCACATGCCTTGAACTCTCCTTTCTGAGCAATGCCCCCCCCACCCTAGCTGGGAGGCATCCGTGGTCACCGTGGTTTTGGGAAAGGACAGAAAAAAAGGCCATCCCCTGACAAGGTCCAGGGAAAGAACCTATCACTGAAGAGAGTCCCTGCAAACCTAGGAGATACGGACTGGATGGGATAATGGCAGATCTGACAGAGACCACTGGACTGCTAGAGTCCACTGAAGAATTTGCATATGTAGTCGTGCAAGAGGGACTAGATTGATCGTGGCCGCCATGGACCCCAGCACCCTCAGAATTGTCAATGTTGTGGGAAACTGAGCCTGAAGAATATACAAAGCGTGTACCCTTAGATTGTGTACCCGTCTCTGGAGTGAGGTAAACTTTCATTTGGTTGGTATCCAACAGAGCCCCAATGAAATCTAGGGTCTGAACAGGGGCCAGTGACAACTTGCTGAGACTGATGGTAATGCCCAGTCTGTTCGATAACAGGAGGAAATAATCCCTGGCTCGGCAAAGCAGATGCTTGGCGGGGGAAGCAAAGAGCCAATCGTCTATGTAAGGGAAGACCTGAAGCCTCAGGTGAGCCGCTGCAACTACCATCACTTTGGTGAACACCCTGGGGGCTGTGGTGAGACCAAAGGGGAAGGGGAGGGCTCTGAACTGATAATGGATTAGCCCACAGCTGGAAGGTGAGAAACCTTAGAGAGTGTTTGCCCATCTTGATATGATAGTAAGCGTCCTGGAGGTTGATCGAGCACATCCAATCTCTGGCCTGCAGGTAGGGCAGGATGGACTGAAGAGTGACCATCTGGAATTTCGCCTTGGCTACTGACAGGTTCAAGGTGGATAGATCCAGAATGGGTCTTAGGTCCTCCATCTTCTTTGGCACTAAAAAGAACCTGGAATAAATGCCTGATCTGGATAGGTCTGCGGGGACAGGATGGCTGACTCGTTTTCTTAGCAGCTTTTCAATCAACAGAGCTGCTACCTCCCATTGTGCGGGTGGGACGTCTGGAGGTGATTTGGTGGGACAGGTAGTTCGGTGAACGGGATGGAATAACCTCTGGATATAATTTGCAACACCCAACAATATGCTGTTATAGACTCCAATGCCGCTGGGTGTAGGGACAGATGACCCCTGACTGCCTCCAGAGCCGAGCAGTCAGGCAGCCTTTCAGTTCTCGAGACCCAAATTTTTTCAGACCCCCTCTGGCTCTAGGACGGCGTCCATCATAACCCCCCCTGTCTCTGGGGGAAAATGAGCTTTGAGTGTCCCAGGAAAATGCCCGAGACTTCTGGAGCCATATCTTCTTCATCCCTTGCTGATTCCTAGAAAAGGATCTTTGAGGTGGGGAGAAGCGGATTCCGATGTCAGACAGTGTCTTCCCGTCCTTCTCACTCTGGACCGAGGTCTTATGAACTGACTTCCCAAACAGGGAAGAACCATCATGGGGGCATTTGCGAATGATGCCTTGAAGGGTTCGGAGAATTAGCAAAGTCAGAGCCAGCCGTGGCTCCTCATAGCAATGTCAGAACGGGCCGCTCTGGTAGCTCCCTCCCGTAGCATGGGAGAGAAGATGCATGGACGTATTTGCTACTGCCTTG
This sequence comes from Protopterus annectens, assembly GCF_019279795.1. Classification (NCBI taxonomy): domain Eukaryota; kingdom Metazoa; phylum Chordata; order Ceratodontiformes; family Protopteridae; genus Protopterus; species Protopterus annectens. The sequence goes on from NC_056748.1 coordinate 525,254,316, forward strand.
AGACTGGCTATCTGAGCCAAGAACATCTTCTTGCCCTCCGCTGACATGGACTCCAGGGGCGACTCAGAGACCTCCTTGACCAAGTCCCGCTGCAGTCGAATAACATGTGCTATATAGTTCAGCACCCTTACAGTAAAGGTCGCTGAAGCGTACACCCGCTTCCCTAGACGGTCCATAGTCCTCGACTCCCGGTCAGGAGGATGGATCATAGAGCTCTCCTGCGCAAGCTCTTTCTTTGCGGTGGCTGCTACCACCATAGCATCCACTGGGGACCCCTTATTCCAACAAGTCTTGTCTGGTGGAGGGCTAAGGAACTTATCGGGGTACTTGGGGCTGGGCTCCACTGTGTCCGGTTCCTTCCATACCCGAGATGTTATCAGGTCCACAAGTAGATCCATGGGAGGGGGCACCCAGGAAGTAGATGGGCCTGTGCCTCAAGGAACACTGACTCGTCCGACGTCAGATTTGTGGGCGGACCCCCCCCCCGGCGGAGTCCCATGATGTCTCCAAAGGAGACATCCTCGGGGGGGAACCTTCCCCTTCCAAATCAGTGTCTTTGATTAGGGACTCTGGGGAGGAGTCCAGGTGCCTCCTTTTGCATGTCCATTTGCAAGGAACCTCCTCAGTGTGACTCTCTGGGCGGAACTCGCAAACCTCTTGCTGCTCCTGCAGGGGAGCTTCCTGACGCAAACCATGCACAGGCTGTCCTTGAGTTGGCAGGAAGGTCAGGGCCATACCCAAAACAGAGGGAGTCAGGGCAGAGTCAGAGAACAAGATGGTCAAGGGCCTCGACGAACTCGAGAGAACCCTCTCCACCCATGTCAAAGGCAGATGGGGAGCAGACGTCCTGAGAAGTGACAATAGGAGGCGTCCCCCTCAGACCCAACGGGGGAGTCGGAGTTGAGACTGCAGGAGCCAAGATGCCAAGGGGAAGACTACTCTCTGACAAACTCGGAGCCAACAGAACACCCTCGGATACGACACCGAGGCTACAGCTCTGAGAGCTCAGATCCAATATACTCAAGGCAATGGCCGGTGTCGAGGTACAAGGTACCATCAACGCCAACCCCGAGTCTCCTTGGATTCAATGGCTCCAAAACTGATGGTCGGATCGGAGAAGGAGTTATTGGAGTGAAGGAGGTCTGCGAGCTCCCCGCTCCGGAGGGAGAGGGGGCAGGCAAGCATCTGGATTTGGGTGCGGAGGAACTTCCGCATCATCCTATCCACCTCTGCCTCGCTAAGGCTCTGGATTGACTGGGAGGAGGAGCCCACTGACACCAGCCAGGAGTGCCGATAAGGGGAAGCCCTAAGAGGAGATCGGGACATCTCCGGCTTGATGGAGAAGCTGGGAGTACTAGGCCTGGGTGGGAGGCTTAGTTTTAGGTAGTGGCCCTGCCGCAGCCAAGCAGTCCAGCGACCACATCCTAGGTCTGTCCTTTTTGTGGTGTCTTTCTCCTTCCCCAGACCTCTTGGTGGGAGTTTGAGCCCCAGAGGCCTGGGAAGGAGAAGAGGCAGAAGCAGTAGTAGTTGTAGAGGCCGAAGCCAGGGGTGCAGGAGCTGCTGCCCCTGAGGAGGGAAGCAATCCCTTGAGGATGAGCTTATCCCTCCTTTCCTTAAGGGTCCGCAGGTTTAATTCCTTACAAATCGGACAGGGGCTAAGCAAATGAGCAGCACTCAGGCAAACTACACACAGAGTGTGGCCACTGGCCAGGGAGAACTTATGGCCACACACTGTGCACTTTCTAAACCCTGGTTTAGGGGTATCAGACCTAATCCTAACCGGAAAACACAGACAGACACACACACACAAAGACACACACACACACACACACACACACACACACACACACAAACAGACACACACACAAACAGACAGACACACACACAAACAGACACACACACAGACAGACAGACACACACACAGACAGACAGACACACACACAGACAGACACACACACAGACAGACACACACAGACAGACACACACAGACAGACAGACAGGCACACAGACAGACAGACAGGCACACAGACAGGCACACACACACAGACACACACACACAGACACACACACACAGACACACACACACAGACACACACACACAGACAGACACACACAGACAGACACACACACAGACAGACACACACACACAAACTCAGGCACACACAGAAACACACAGACAGACAGACACACAGACACACACACACACACACACACACAGACACACACAGACACACACACAGACACACACACACAGACACACACACACACACACACAGACACACACACACACACACACACACACACACACACACACACACAGACACACACACACAGACACACACACACACACACACACAGACACACAGACAGACACATACAGACACACAAGTCAGAAATTAGAATTGGGCCAAGAAGGGAAACAATATTTTTTTTTTTTTTTTTTTTTTATCAGATGACAAATGCAGCTAGGGAAGGTAGGATAGAAAGAAGAAAAAAATATCACAGAAACATAGAAAAAAAGTGACCCAAAAACTACTCACTTACCAAAAAAAATTGCTCTGAGCTCAGATCATGATGCTAGCTGTTTCAGGGGCAAACGAGATCTGAAGGGAGGAAGGAGACACAGCATTATGGTTAAGGGGAGGAGCTTGGATCAAATGCTAGTTCTGCAGCTGTGTCAGATCCAATTTGGATCCATAGACACACAGGTTGAAGACCATATGAAGTCAACTACTTCAGATTTACTTCTGGGCAACATTCAACAACCCACTATGTAAAGATTCTCACATTAAATTGATACTTTCACCAAATGTTACTTTTCTCTGGGGCAGAAGAAATTAAATCCTCATCTGTGATCTATCAGACTGTCGAGTGGAAACAGCAAAGGCGAGGTTCTTTTCCTTTAACTCAGTATCTAAATATGACATGGGGTACAATCTCTGCTACTGCGGGCAGTGGGACCCACAGATGAAGTTAACATGGCTAGGCTGGCAGAGTTGGGGTAATTCCCTATACAGAAAATATTCCTCTGCAAAGACAAGAAATCATAGCCAGGCCCAAAGACATCTGCCTATCACACATGGGAAGGGAGAGCTGGCAAACGCTCTAAACAGAACCTTAGATAAGTAACTGGAGAGATAGGCAAAGGCAAAGAATACCAGAGAGGAATGTCCAGTAAAAAATGAGGAATGGAAGAATCCAATACCTCAAAAAGAACTTCTAATATCAGAAAGCAGACAGAAGAATCTGTAAGCCAACCAAAGATGCCAGAGTTCCAGTATCTTGCTGTAGTAAAGAATAAATTTCAGAGGACTATCTACAACTTGAAATTGAAATATTGCTATCTACTTACTAAACAGGAGAGCAAAGAAGGGACTGAAAGTCAAGGTGGACAAAATTGGGTCATACCAAGGCTTACACTTGAGTCCTCAGTGAGTTTGATGGGGTTGGGGTGGGTGAGGTCACTAATACTTCATGCACTCTTCCTCACTTCCTTTGTTCTAGAACTATTCCTTTATTGTGTGTCCAAAGGCTCTGCTCAACAGCCACCCCCCCCCCCCCGTCTCTTGCAACAAACATACATTCATTCACTGAGAAATAGTCTTCCAGCACATTCATTTCCCAATGGAAGTTTGAGTCTGATGTCAGGCAGTGGCCAGTCTGCCAGTCCTGACAACAGCCCTAAGTCCTCCTTTGCAGCTTGCACACTCCACAACTGCTGTGCTCAGAAAAGTGCTTCTTCTTTATAGAGCATGCTCAACCTTAAAGGAAAACATAACACAGGCATGCTCCATGCTGCAGGCAGTACATGTTGCCAAAAAAGGGAGCCAAGCTGCCTCTCTCCCTAGAGGGTAAGGAAAGCCTGCCATCAGCCACCTGCTCCCATCCCTCCTCTGTCCAACCCCTCCAACTCTTGCTCAACTAGTCAAACATGGGTCAATCTTTAGTGTAAGTTAGGGCTTTCCTTCATCTGCACAGTGAGATCAGACCTTTGCCAGTTCACTTTTGTGTTTCTCCATTTTTTTGTTTTATGCCTTCTTAGGTAGATTTTCTTTGGACTTGTATGACTGAACAAGTGAGTGGACATCCTTGTGGGGAGTGACTAGTAATCTGCAAATCAGAAAGGACTTGCTATTTTAAGCTCTCACAAGCGGTTTTGTTTCTGAAAGTTTTACAGCACATTATCAGGTTTAATACAACAAAACAAGTAATGAAAATGAGGACATTTTAAGGGACTCCAACTCTCTCAAGAACATTTGTTAGTATTTTTCAGGAATGTTATGACCCAAAACAAGAAAAGGAAAGAAAACAAAAACTAAATGCATGATAACCAGCAAAAAATGAGGACATTGGGGAACATGTTGTTGATAAAACCAGCAAAAATTGAAGACTAACGTTAAAGAAAGAGTGAACATACTTCACAAGAAAAAATGCTTAAAGGCAGTACAGATGGAGACACAACATGCAGAGAAAACCTGAGATGTTTTGCTATACCAGAGAAACTGGAAGGAGAGGGTTGCATTACATTTATGAAAGTATAATTATGTAAACTGGACTTGTGTTCCACAGCAAGATGATTTAACAGAGAGGGAATTTTGTGTGTATATTCCAAGTCTGATAATCAGAAAGCAACTGAAACTTATATTAGTAAAGGTCCAGTCATATAAATAGAAAACGCTACTCCTGGGAAAAATTATGACAGAAGGGAGACTTTTAAAATATGGGGACACGTGCTTGAGAAAAAATAATTTGCTTTTTGCCAGTAAGAAGAAAAACAAGTTTATCCCAGCAGTTGGAGGATACAGAAAGGTGCTACATTCAACTTGCTATATATAGCGGTCTTCAAAATATTTCTTCCTGGAAGATCACAGACTTTTCTAAAAACAGAACAGACTAACACAGCAAGCCATCAAGGTGAAGGGGACTCTCTATTAGTGACTCTTGAATTTGTGCCTTTAGGCTTTTCCCGGGTAGGGGTCGCCACAGCGGAACTCCGGTCCGATAATGATTGGTAGTTGATTTTAACATGTCGAGTTACCAGCCCTGACATACAACCTTCAATGAAGGTACGTCCATTCACGTACATCTCCACGCAGAAGACGCTCCAGCTGAGAGTCGAACTGGACAGCGTCTTACTGTGAGGCGACAACGTAGTGACTCTTGAATATGTTGGTGAAATTAATGGTAATAAAGTACTTCTTAGTTGTAATGCATCCAGGCTTTACATTGTAACACGATAAGAAATGTAAGGGGAAAGGCTGGTTAAGGTTAACATGCTCTTTAGCTGCTGGAAGATGCAACTCTGTACTGATCCTAATAAATGCAGAATTAAAAGAACCTTCCCCATTTTAAATGGGTGGATTTATAGATTGTTTTTAGTTAAAGCTACAGACACAGTTTATGTTTTAGTAAACAAGATCACAATGAAAAACATGAAAGATTGTAGTTTTGTTTTGCAATTTCAAAGTTAACTAGATGGGTTTTTCCACTAGCACCTGCTTTGAATGAAGACAAGCAGCCTGTGGGTTCAGGGAATTAATTAGAACAGGCAAGGATAGTATACGCTGAGTGAACTTTTCTGTGGATTTGCAAGATGCAATGTAATTAACTATTAAAGAGGTACTGGTACTAGCAAGCATTTCAGCGAAAATACAAATTAAAGTAAGAAATGAAGTATGAAATTGTGCTGCAGACTAAGTAAAAAAAGACATAAAAACAAAACAAAATGATAAACACAAAAAGGTAGTCCTTTCTTGCATTTATAAGGTTAACTAGTTGAATTTTTCTCTAGTACTCATTTTGGCTGAAGGCAAGCAGCTTGCAGGTGCAAACAAGAAATCTGGACAGTGTATGTCTTGAATGACCTTTTCCCTGGCATTGTAAGATACAATGCAAGTTTTAAAGGGGTATTGGAAGGTAGTTTACTGAAAACTGGTTGCAATACCCCATTAAAAATGACACTGTAAATTAAAAACAAATGAAATTTGAAACTATGTGAAGAGTTATACAAACACTTTATCCCCAGCAATCATAGTACTATTGTGTAGTAAATATAAAGGTGCACAATTTATTTTTTTCTTAAATGTCCCTTGCAGTTTTGTGTTTGCCTACGCACCACTGGATGTTGAGTCTCCAATGCTGTGTGGCATTTTCCTCTCGGTCACGTCTGTTATGTGGTGCAATGTTTCAAATTAAATATTTTATAAAATATTTTTTCCTATGTGACATCACTGAAAAGTTTACTTCACTTTTTCCTTGGGGATGTCAATGTAGGGAAAGCCTGGAGGTGTACCCAAAAACGTAAAATGGATATACCACAGCACATACATGGGGACCCATCCATTAAAGTCTATGGACACACCACTGCATGTTATTCCCTCTACTGATGTCAGTGAGAGGGACTGCAGAATTATGTGGACATATCTTTAGTAAAAAGTTTAATAATCTTTTAATTAAAAAAAAAAAACACCCACATAATAATGGTACAATGGGTATGATGCACTAGGGCACTTACATTACCAAGTGCCATAATATGTATTTAAACTGCAATGGAATGCTTTAAGGTTTAAGGTTAGCAACTGCACTTTTCCCTTAAGGATAAAAGTTTTTCTTTACTAAAAGCATGCAGACTGTATTTCATACCTGGGAAGAGAAGACAAGAATAGACATCTATCTGAAAAAAAATGGAAACAAGCGCTATAACATGTACAATATAATTGTTAAACTTAACTTTAGAATAGGTAATACTTGTGGTTGCAGCTATGAACTTGGAAGCACTTGCTCCTATTTGGAGAACTGTTCCTTTTTAGATAGTGATCTTATTGAAGCTAAATGTCTGGGAAAATAACAGACGGGCTCAAACAGGACTGAGAAAAAGCAATTGCATACTAAAAAACCTCCTTACCTTTATGGTCAGAATACCACTAGAAATGATGATTACCACAACAGCATCTACAAATAACATAGTACTGGAAGCTCCCAGGTTTCACAGAACAGTAATTTCTAACATGATTATATAAGCCCTGTAGCACTATTAAATACACTTAAACCCACTCCCATAAAAGATGGGATGTTACTTGTATTCCTAAAGAAATTACCTCCATGAAGAAGAAAACAAAGTGTAATAATGTCCCAAGCAGAAATCATGTTTTTTCTACAAAACTTAGTCTTCAACAAAAGATGCCAGACCTCAGAATTTGTACCAGGCTTCCCTTGACATATTCAAAATGTTGAAACCAAGTGTCCTCTCTCAAAATGAGAACACAGACATCATGTTCTCTTTCCAGACCAGGGATATGGACCCTCCAGGGCTCAATTCACATACTTGAGGGGATGTCTACAACAGTCTTTCTTATCGGATCAGGATGTGGAGAGTAAGCTTATCTTCTTAGACCTAGAAGGAAGGCAGTGGACTCCCTCTTCCCAGACACAGACTATTCATATAAAGTCTGCCATGACATACAAGACATGGACACAGGGCTCCCTTCCCAAATCACAATAAGCACTCTTGGCTTCCCCTTCCCAGAGGCACAATGTGGAACAACAGGCTCCCTTCCCAGACATGGGATATGGATACAACTTTCCTTATGGCACCCAATATTAGGCATGGGTTCCCTCTCAGACAAAGAAATGTGGATATTGATTTCCCACAGACCCAATGTGGGCCTGGATTAATACAATACAAAAATGCCATTTCAAGATGCTAACAGACTATGGAAAGTGTGCAGCTGGTGTTTTTGCATCCAGCTAGGTTCAAGGTTAAATTAACCAACATGGGGCTTCGTTTGAGTACGTCTGTCAGTGCACTGTAAGGTGCAGGTGCTGGCTGAGGTCCTATTTGTTTGTGTTCTACAGCAGGTAAGTACAAAAATATCATTGGACGTCTCACTTGAAACAATAAAGGTGAAGACTGACGGAGGCTGGGTCTCAGAGATTAGATACTCCTACAAAACTGACCTTCATTAGTGCTGGATTTGAACACTGTCCAAACTACATCAGGTAGATAAACTTCCTTGCAAAGCTTTTTTTTTTTTTTTTACACTAGATGATTGCTTGGAAAAGAAGTGCTTGCAAGAACTGCATAGCATGCTTGACTGCAGCAACGGCACAAAGAAGGAACTGGCAGATGAATCATAACGGCATGGTACACAAGGGTCTAAGGTTATATACTACCGACATCAAAGCAAAATTAGGAAATAACCGCTCAATTTAAGAAATGCACCCAGAGAACCCAGATGATTCAGTAAAGAATAAAGAAAATAAGTAGGATCTACAGTGACAAACCCTCTAGATACTCTCTGGGCACAGGTGGCACTGTGTGGGCCTTCCCTGGAACTAATCTTCCTATCTACCTATCAAAAACATATTGAGTAGCTAACTGATGGAGACAGAAAATCCCCAAGTTAATACTGTGTCACTCCTGTAAAGAAGAGACTGACACACTATGATTAACCTATTAACAAAATGTATGTATAGACTTAAAAGGTACTCTGTGATTAATGTTTATATACTTACAGGTTTAGTCCCATTCCAATGGCATCGGTGGCAACAAGTATTTTACATGGGTCATCTGGATCATTAAACTTCTTTGCCTGTGCAAGTTTGGTCCCTTGGAAAAGACATGGGATACTTTAGTATGTTGATTTTTTGGCAATGTGTGCACAAATGAGGACAGAAGCATCCAAAACTAATTAAATGTCTGCATAATGCAATTAGTGGAAAGTCAATGGAAGGAAGCAGGTTAAAACTGTAAGCTGAAGCAACACAAACACATATGTGGTACTTAAAAACTTTCTTGCCAGAACTATGCTCTTTCAGTGAATATCTAGTTACATGAAACTCTAGCTAAAACTGTTAAAGCGCACAGTAAATGAAGTTTAACAAAACTGAGTGCTCCATTGACAACTATTCTAGTGAAACTCCTGTTAACTTTACTCACCCTAAAACATAGAAACACTGAGGTAGACTGCTCTCAAAAGAATTCTGTTGCAAAAAAAAACTACACTGGCAAACATATCCAACAGAGAGCAAAATCCAGCAGCAACAACATGGAAAACAATTGTGCACACTCTTCACAGCAGCAGGCCTCTGTGGCACATTCTGCTGACAGCTTCAGTACCATAAAGCAGACTAACATACCCTGTCCAAAGGGACAGTGTCAAGTTATGTTTTTATTCACAGTGTCTACAGGTGCACTGCCAGCAGCACATTTATACATAAAACCCACAAAAGTACACCACTGAACATTTACACACACTAACAGAAGCAGTGTAACATGACACATTTACACACTGCCCACAATAGTAGTATCACACTTTTACATGCACTGCCTATAGCATTAGTATCACAAAGATTTGAACATTGTCTACAGTGGTACATGGCACATTAAAGCTCACTGCCCACAGCAGCAGCATCACATAATACATTTATATACAATGCCTTCAGTAATAGTGACACACTTACACATGGTACTTAGTGCCACAAGGCAATATTTACACACAAATAGCAGTACAGCCAAAAAGGCACATTCACAAGAACTGCCTTCAGTTACATCTGTTCACACTGCCTACAGCAGCTATGACACTTGGTATGTTTATACATATTGTACATTGCCTTCTCCCACACAAATATTATATGAACCCCCCCCCCCCCTCTAGTGGCCAGCTGACATATTTCCTGCAATATGTGGGCAAGTGAATTTTAAAAAACAATCCAACATATTTTTTTTTCTGGTGGGGGGGCATCAAAAAGCTTGTTCTTACCAACATTACCTTTACATTACCTTTACAGTTTTGGTCAAAGAAAGTAGACTGGAGTTGCAAGCATCCTTCAATTCAGTGTAGCTAGTGTGATCTGGCATCTTTCCACCTAACATCTTGCTAAATTTGTTTTTTCCTTCGACACCTATTCCTTCTTAATAAGTAATAGCCACATATATCCACACCACACTGCTCACAAAAATTCTCAACCTGAAAGGCTAGCATTGTAATAATGTATATTACCAAAGACCTGTAGTGTGGTAAAAAATGGGGTGAAGGTATTATGATCAACAGTTAAATGAGATGGTGCTCATCAGTCAATCTAGGGTACCACCAGCTACTTCATAATTTTAGTCAGCACCACTAACAGCAGACCTTTCCAGAAAGACTACAGAAGCAGGATACTAGACTGGCCCTTTCACCTTGCCCTCTTCTATCTAATGTTAGTCTGTAGTTTTTGTTTCACAGTATCTATAAAGCCCTCCTTATCTGACAGCCATGTCAGTAGTGCCCTGGTTTATAACCACAGTTAAGAGACTAGACCACATAAATGCAAATCTGCCACATGCTGCCTTTAGTTCCTTCAGCTAGAAATAGAACCTATGACGTACCTTCCCAGCTGTAACATCTAATTTGATATAGAAACATGTTAACATAATATATACAATGTGCATATGCGCACACCTGCTTATATAAAGAAACAGATGTGTGCATGTTTAAATACATAATAAACAGATGAGATACATCCAGAAACATTTAAGACACTGGGTAGCATTGGGTGCCATGATTAATCCACCTTTTCAATGCTGAACAGAAAATGGGGATAGAAATTCAGAAATGCAAACTGGCAGTCCTTCCCACTTTCAAAAGTGGGGAGATAAAGATGTGCTCCATTACAGAGGGATCACTAACCTCACGCTGTCTGGAAAAGCTTAAAGAAGGGTGTTTGAAAGAACATTTCAACTGACAGTGGACCTTCTGATTCAGAAGAAATGTTTAGAGATTCACAGTTTAGTATTAATCTAATTGCCCTTGCGAGCCATTTTAAGCATAGCCAATTATCCCTTGTGAGACTCAAACCCTGCACCTTGTGTTTGTAAGGCAAATACCTTAACCATTAAGATACCCTCCCCCACCCCCATGTGGATTCCATCTTATCTGTGAATTAATACAGGAACACACTGTCCCCTGCAAAGACACAGAGGGGGGTAATGGGACTTCACCCTTGTACAGTCTACATACTTTAAGTGGACATGGACATTCCTGTGCAGGGACTATGCTTTTCATTTTTTCCAGGAAAAATAGCAGTAAATCCCAAATTTGGATCGTCTAAAAATTGAAAAAACAACAACAGGATTTTCAGAGAATTTGGCATTTTTGGCCACAGAACCAATTCAGCTCAAAATGCATTTCTGCTTGCATTTATTATTTATAACATTATCTTGCATTACTGAGTGTTCTATGCCTAGAATCTGTTTTAATTTTAAATCTACCTTGATGCATAAGAAACTTATAATGAAACTAACATAGCAACCAGCAATTACATTTAAAATCATTGGTATACTCTGCCCAGATTTCATCTGAAAAAGTACAGTTGTGTACACTTACCATAAATGTAGATGTTCAAGTGTATTCACTATTGCAGTCATTACATTTGGGTTATCTGCTTGCAGGTAGCCCTCAGCCGGCCTGATTAACAAAATCTTGGGTCCTGCGTCGGTTGCTGTCTCTTCTTCCATGACATCAGGGGTATAAAGCATGCAGCCGATGCCATTACATCAGTTTTTCTTGCCCCAGATGTCAGGTGCCCCTATAATGGGAAGCAATTATATACAAGATTACACCTCCAATTATAAGCAAATACACCAGAAAGCTTAAATACAGTAAACAAGATGAGAGGTATAGCAAATAGAAGTCAGGGGGCTGGAGGGAGGGTAACCAGGACTGCAACAGTGAATACACTCAAACATCTACACTTATGGTAAGTCTAGACAACTGTACTATGTTCTTCGTGTTTCACTGTTGCAGTCATTACATTTGGGTAGATTCCCAAAGCAAAGGAAGGGAGGAGGCAATTAGAGAGCATTAGGACCAGCTATTAGGCCCTGCAAGACTGCAGTGGCAAAACCAGCTCTGGATTTATAGAAAATAGGCAAGTGGTAATGCTTGGTGAAGGTATGAACAGAACTCCAGGTAGCAGCTTCTAGGATGTCCCTGGTAGGAACACCTCTGAGAGAGGCTGTTGAAGTAGATGCAGCCCTGGTGGAATGTGATCTTATCCCCTGTGGAGTAGGTTTTCCATGGTGCTTATAGCAGAAATGAATGCAATGGCCTATCTATTTAGAAATGGTTTGTTTTGAAATGGCCTTCCCCCTCTGCCCCTGCAGCAAAGGCAACTAACAGCTGTTCAGTTTTTCTGAGAGGCTTAGTCCTGTCCAAATAAAATCTTAGTTGTCTGTGCACGTCCAAAGAGTGCAGTATTCGTTCTCCTTTGTTCTGTGGATTAGAAAAGAAGATTGGCAAATGAATGGACTGATTAAGGGCCACACTGGATATCACCTTGGGCATAAAAGGAAGGACTGGTCCTGAGGGACACCCTGTCTGCATGGAAGATGATGAAGGGCTCCACTGCCATGAGGACATGTAATTCAGACACTCTTTTTGCTGAAGTGATGGCTAGAAGGAAGGCTGTTTTTCAAGAAAGGAATTTCAACTCTGCAGTTGCAGCTGGCTCAAAGGGAGGTAGAGTGAGCTTTTCCAATACAAAGTTAAGGTCCTAGGCTGGAGTAGGGGCTCTCCTGGGTGTTCTTACAATTTTTGCTCCTCTGAGGAATTGCTTCAACAGTGGGTGAGAGAAGAGGGGTGGTTCCGTATTATAATGTGCTGAAATGGCAGAGGCATGAATTTTAATAAAAGAGAAGGAAAGACCCCTGTGAAGCATCGCTGTTAAGTATTAAAGAATATGCGGTACACTGGACACTGTTGTGCCCATCCCCTGAGTTTGGCTCCAGGAACAGAATCTTTTCCACTTTTCAGCATAAGATTTTCTAATACTAGGCCTCCTTGCCTCCAGAATGACATCCAGCACTAGCTTACTGAGGGATGGTAATGGAGAGCTCAGGTAATTAGCCAGACTGCAAGGTTCAGGGTTTGAAGCTGGGAGTGCAGAATCTGGCCCTCCTGCTGGGACAGCAGGGAAGGGGTCGGAGGCAGGTGCCATGGTTCCAGCAGTGACACACTGCGCAAGAGGGGGTACCAGTGTTGGTGAGGCCAGTCTGGTGCAATGAGTATTGTCCTTGGTTTGTCCTATTTAATCTTTAGTAGAAATTTGGAGAGGAGAGGCAGAGGGGGAAAGGCATAAACGGAAAGGTTTTCCCAGAGGAAGGGCAGGGCATCCACTTTCTAAGCTTGTCTGTGGGGAGTCCTTGTGCAGAATATGTCCAATTGGTAGTTCTGAGGGGAGGCAAACAGGTCCATCTCTGGGCTCCCCCATTTGTTTCTCAAAATGTTGAATATCTTTGGTTCCAATTTTCACTCGTGTGGGCACATGAGATTTCTGCTTAGGTCGTCTGCCAGTGAGTTTAGCTTGCCTGGCAGGAATTGAGCCTGTAGGTGCACTTGGTAGCTCAAGGCTGTGTTCCACAGAGCCATGGCTAGCCTGCAGAGGGGGAATGAGTGGGTTCCCTCCTGCTTGTTTATGTACCACATAACAGTGGTGTTGTCTGTTTTTACCAATAATTGTCCTGGAAGGATGTGGTCCTTGAAGGCTGTCAAGAGCATTCTGTACAGCTAACATTTCTTTTTGATTGATATGCAGGTGCATTTGACACTGGTTCCATTTGCCCTGAATGCACTTCCCTGCCAAGTGAGCCCCCCATGCATAGTCTGATGCATCTGTTGTTAGGGTTTGGGAGGCAGGGGGTAGAGTGAATGGCACTCCCTTGTCGAGGGACCAAAGGAATTCTGTCTTTATACAAGGGATGATAGGAATCACTGCTTCCAGGTCCTGAGAATGTTGACACCATAGGCTTTTTAGATAACATTGTAGTTTCCTCATATGCAGTCTTGCATATGGAATTAGTAGGATGCAAGAGGTCACGAACCCCAGAGCTTGCAAGTATTTTCCTTGCAGTTAACTGGGTCTTTGTGGCCAGTAATTTGAAGAAGGCTGTCAGATAAACTTGTTTTGCTGGCGTGAGGGAGGCCATCTGGGAAGTTGCGTTCAAGTTTTCTCCCAGGAATACAATTTGTTGGCAGGGTACTAGATGAGATTCCTTTTCGTTTATGGTGTAACCCAAAGAGGTTAGAAGTTTCTTTACAAATGCCAGATGATTTAATGGTATGTCCTAGCTTTCTGCCTGAATTAGATAATCATCCTGGTATGGGTATATTTCAATATTTCTTTGCCTGTAAAATGCAATGACTGGAGCTAGGAATTTTGTGAATACCCTGGGCGCGGTAGATAAGCCAAAGGGCAGTGCAGAGAACTGATAGTGCATGTAGCCTGCTCTGAAACGTAGGCATTTTTTGCAAGAATCCCTTATTGGGATGTGCAGGTAAGCTTCTTTTAAATCCACTGTTGCCAACCAGGCATTTTTGCCGAGCATGGGAAGCAGCTGATGAAGAGTTAGCGTTTTGAATTTTGGAATTACCAAAAAGGTGTTTAAGATAGATAGGTCCAGGATAGGATGCCAGGAGTTGTCTTTTCTGGGTACCAGGAAATGTCTGGAGTAAAAACCTTGTCCCCATTCTTCTGCTGGGACAGGTTGAATAGCCCTAATACTTAGAAAAGAGAGGACCTGCTGTTGAGCCTCTACCCACTGATTTGGGGGTAGATCTGGCCAACCTTTTGGGGTTCGTAAGGTGTGGAAGTGGAATCTGTATCCTTGGGAAACAATATTTAAAACCCATTTCTCTTGGGGTAACGAGTTCCCAGTTTTTTGCATGCAGGGCGATCTTTCCCCCTAAAGGCACGGTCAGACGAGCAGGGCTTGGAAGGTTTAAGGTTAAGTCATTGTGACCGTTTACCATAGGGGGGTGTCTTACTACTTCCAGCTTTGGAAGTGGGAGCCCCCCACTGCTTAGGCCTGTGAGTACCTGGAGACTGTGGCCTAGGTGGTCTGCTGTTCCTGGATTTGGACTGAGAAGGCCTGGAAGAGACAGGAAAGGACCAATTCTTATAAGGCCAATGTCTACTAAATCTGGGAGGCTGCACTTACAGGAAATCTTTAACAGTTTTCATAGATTTAGATTTTTTCTCCATCTTTTTAAGTACTACTTCTGCTTTGTTGCCAAACAGTCGGTCTTGGTTTAAAGGAGCATCCAGTAATTTGGCTTTAACATGATCTGGCAGAGTTTGCTCCTTACGCCAAGCATGCGTTCTAAGAACAGACCCAGTAACAGCAGCCCTACAAGATGCCTCTAAGAAGTCAAAGCCACATTGCAAAGTATGTTTACCAACTTGTTCAGCAGAAGGCATTAAATCCTGTAATTCTTTATTTTCAGCACAGTCAGGAATCAACATCAATTTCTGTTTAAGTAATCCAATAAGATGCTGCTGGTACTTTAAGATATGAAACTGGCAGTTTAAGGCCCTAATGGCCAAAGTAGCAGAAGTGCATACCTTCTTACCCCATCTGTCCAGGGCCCTGGAATTTCTATCAGAGAGGGTAGGATTTTTGGCAGTATGCCTTTGGGTCCCTGTGAAATGGTCTCTGGGTCCGCAGTAGGATTCTTAAAGAGGAACTTGTGAGAATCAGGTACTCTAATACCTGTCAGCTTTCCTGTAAGCCAGAGTTAAGGTGTCTGGGGCCAGGCTAGATTCCAAGAAGGTATCATCTACAATGTCCAGTACAGGGGGGATAGCTAAAGGCTTGTGTTGAGGCAGGAGTAAGAATTCCCTAAGCCTCTTTTTGGAGTCTGGCTTTCCCAGTGGAAATGCTCCCTAACAGTGTGCAACGTTTCACCAAAAGTGAAATCTTCTGGAGGGAAAGCAGAGGGAATGGAGTCCTCTGCATCAGAATCCTCATAGGTAGATAAGGGCAAATCCTGGTCATCAGAAGAAACAGAAATTTCAGAATCCTGATCAGAAGAATCAGAAGGAAAATCGGTTCTAGGTCTCTTAGAGGGAGAAGGGTGGCTTCCCCTAATTAGAGTAACAGGGTCTTCAGCCATTCTTATCATTTGTTTTTTAAGCATATGGGCCTGACCATGCGGTTTGGACTTCGGTTTTCTAGGCATGGATCGAGTCTTAGGCCTTGAAGAAGATGGCATCGGCTGGATATGCAAGTCAGTAGGCCTAAATACACCCTCAGAAGCCGGTGCCTGCACAGCGGTTCCGGAGCCATCCAAGGTGGAGACATCCACAAGTTCCATAGTCGAAGCAATGGGACTCCGAATGGGTCTCAGTAGGGACCTGCAAAAGCACCTCACTGAATACCGGCGAACTGGCGACTAGCTTAACGGAAGCACTGTCAGCAGCTTTGGACCTATATGGCCTGTCTCTGTCTTTATCTTTATGTTTTTTCGGTATGTCAGTAGCCGGATGGCTTACCGAAGCCATTTCTGGATAACTGAACTGAGTACCGAAATAGATGTGAAAATGAACCGACGATGAATAGTACGAGGATTGAATAAGGCACAAAACCAACAGCGAGGGACGTCGTAGTCTGGGCGTAAACAAGAAATGCAGTACGAATAAAAATCTTTATGAGGCATTTGCTTTCCAAAGAAATACAATTGTTAAATTTTACTGACATCAGTTTCATTTTCGTTCTGAAACTAGAAAATGAAAATTTCAGGAGTCAGCCGACCGGCACTTCTGCTTCAGGCACTGCACGGTAAGAAAGACTGATGTAATGGGATCGGCTGCATGCTTTATAACCCTGACTACCTGATGTCATGGAAGAAGAGACAGCAACCGATGCAGGACCAAAGACTTTGATAATCAGGCCGGCTGAGGGCTACCTGCAAGCAGATAACCTAAATGTAATGACTGCAATAATGAAACACGAAGAACATCAGACTTTTTTTTTTTTCTTCTGAAACTGAAAATCAGTGTCCCTGGTCATATGACATGTACCCCAGAATGTCTTTGTAAAGGTGATAGAACAGTAAAAAATCCCTGACATTTGGTCAGTACACCTGCATATTAACATTCTTGGCCTTAAATTGAATTCATGCTGGGAGGAAGACTCCATCAAGGAATTGTATCATCTCTCTTCCTAATCTGGATTTTCATGAAAAGGAGATTATTCACTTTGCTATCTGCAGATGATGCTGTCCCCTTGGTTCAGCTTAGTAGTCCCTGGCATGCCCCACATTACTGGGCACACAATGTGTCACACAGTGAGGAGTTCAGCACTTCAGAAGGATCCCAGAGTACAGCTGCTGCTCTGCCAAGTTGAAGAGAAGTCTGCTGAGATGGTGTCACTTAGTGAAAATAACTAATGGTACCTCTCATGGAACATATATGAGGCATGGTCCACTAAAAAGAACTCTTGGGCAGAGCTTGGACATACTGAATAGATTATGTTTCAGCCTACCCATGATGGGAAAGTCTGATGAGATGGAACTATTAAGGGGACAGGGAAGTCTGCTCTGCTCTTCACAGCCTGCTACTATGACATGACGTTCAGCAAACAAAAGTATCCTTATGTTTTACATAACAAAATCATACAGACTATACATGTATGCTACAGACAACTTGTTGTGAACATCAACTTGTTGAACTCGAAAAACTACAGGAACTGATTGAAAAAAAAAAATCAGCTGATCAAACAAGCCAGATGAGTTTCTGTGCAAAACTGCAGTATGGTGGACATTGGGGAAGTTTCCCTTTCCCCACTGTAATGCTATCTTGAAGATGACAAATATAATTAGCTTGGGAGGGGGTCAAGGGTGCAGGTGGGCTTGTTCTTGTGTAAAAATAAATAACTCTTTAATTTTTTTTTCAATAGGTAGCAGATAGACGTATTCAGTTAGGTAGCCTTTCAAAATATTTGTGTTTTTGATGGTATACACATGCATATAAGTGCATGTAGTCTTCATTCACTCACACACATTTTATATATATATATATACACACACACACACACACACACATATATATATATGTAAGAACTTGTGTATATGTGTATACATTCATACATACACACAAACACATTTGTGCATATATACACACATGTAAACATTTATATACTCACAGGTATAAGCATTACACGTGTATAAATATACCTACACATACATACAGTGGATATAAAAAGTTTAGACACACACTGTTAAAATACCATTTTTTTCTGATATAAAAAGAGACAACAATAAATAATTTCAAAACTTTTCCCGCCTTTAATGTGACCTATAACCTGTACAATTCAATTGAAAAACAAACAAATCTGTTAGGGGAAAAAATATAAAAAAATAAAAAAGTACAATACGCTGGTCGCATAAGTGTGCACACCCTTAAACTAATACTTTGTTGAAGCACCTTTTGATTTAATTACAGCATTCAGTCTTCTTGGGTAGGAGTCTATCGGCATTGGCACATCTTGACTTGGCAATATTTGCCCACTCTTCCTTGAAACGTATTCCAAATCTGTAAGACTGCAAGGGCATCTCTTGTGCACAGCCCTCTTCAGGTTACCCCACAGATTTCCTACTGGATTTAGGTCTGGGCTCTGTCTGGGCCATTCCAAAACTTTCATTTTCTTCTGGTAAAGACATTCTTTTGTTGGTTTGGATGTATGCTTGGGGTTCACTGTTGTGCTGAAAGGTGAAATTCCTCTTCATCTTTCTAGCAGACACCTGAAGGATTGGGGCCAAAATTTAGTAGTATTTGGAACTGTTCATAATTCCCTCCACCTTGACTAAAGCCCCAGTTCCAGCTGAAGAAAAGCAATCCCAAAGCATGATACTGCCACCACCATGCTTCATCTTTTGGATGGTGTTCTTTTGGTGATGTGAAGTGTTCTTTTTGCTCCAAACATACCTTTTGGAATTGCGGCCAAAAAGTTCAACCTTGGTCTCATCAGACCATAACACATCTTCCCACATGTTTTTGGGAGACTTGATGTATTGTTTTGTAAATTTTAGCCAGGCCTGGATGTTTTTGTGTGTAAGAAAAGGCTTCCATCTTGCAACCCTACCCCATAGCCTAGACGTATGGAGAATATGGGAGACTGTTGTCACAAGCAGTACCCAAGTACTTGCCAGAAATTCCTGCACCTCCCTGTGTTGCTGTTGGTGTCTTGGCAGCCTCCCTGATCAGTTTTCATCTTGTCTTTTCATCAATTTTGGAGGTACGTCCAGTTCTTTGCAAAGTCACTGTTGTCCCATATTTTCTCCACTTTTTGATGACTGTTTTTATTGTGTTCCATGGTATCTCCAATGCTGTGGAAATTTTTTTATACCCTTCTCCTGACTGATACCTTTCAACAATGAGATCCCTTTGATGCTTTGTAAGACATCTGTGAACCATGGCTTTTGCTGTAGCAGGCAATTAAGTGTCAGAAAAATCCTACCAGGACAGCCGAACTTTATTTGGGGTTAATCGGAGTCTCTTTAATTGATGGCAGATGTGTACCCAAGAAGACTAAATGCTGTAATTAAATCAAAAGGTGCTTCAACAAAGTATTAGTTTAAGGGTGTGCACACACAACAAAGTATTAGTTTAAGGGAGTGCACACTTATCCAACCAGTATATTGTACATTTTTTATCCCCCCCCCCAACACATTTGTTTGATTTTTGATTGAATTGTACAGGTTATAGGTCACATTAAAGGTGGGAAAAGTTTTGAAATTATTTATTGTGGTCTCATTTTTTTATATCACAAAAACCTGGCATTTTAACAGGGGTGTGTAAACTTTTTATATCCAGTGTGTGTGGTTTATATATATATATATATATATATATATATATATATATATATATATATATATATATACACACACACACACACACACACACACACACACACACACACAGAACACAAACATGAAGACACATGCATATCATTTTAACTCCTTTATCGAATTATCACTTGTGACATTTACATTTATATAAAAAAATCAAACTGTATTAAGTTAAAGTTAAACATTATGCTTTGCATATATATTACTATGTATCTTATAACCTAAGACACATTAGATAAATTATTCAATTCCTGCCTCTTTTTTAAACAAGAAACATCTTTATTAAACCACACTTAAAATATAAGCAATCACACATTTATATACATGAAAACAAACCACACCAGCATAATCCTAGTTGCAAGCATTTTACATCACAAATCATACCGACACACACCCACTTGTAAACATTAAACATCACTTATATCCTACCCAATCGTTATCAGTCAATCATTACATTGCTCATTCAAGTCTTGCCTTCTTTTAAACCTCATTCCTCCCCTGACTGTATTGTTCCTACAATTCCCATTTGCTCCTATGTAGTTTGCTCCTACCTTTTTGTAAAGATCTCAATTCCAGTTGTTTTATCTTTGTTACTATATTTACTACTTCTAATATAGTTGGTTTAGATTTTGATTTCCATTTTCTAGTAATTGCTTTTTTTGGCAACCACCATAATTAGAGACAGCAAGGCCTTACCATGTCTAGCCAATTCTGATTTTGTATCATAGCTCAGGAAAAAAAATCATCTCCCTCATTACACCAATCTGCCCACTCAGCATTTCTGACTGTGCATCCCGCAGGGAATCTTTAAGGCCCACCAACTCAGTGCACTCCCACAAAATATGTTCCCAATTACCTCTTTCTTCTCCGTTACACCACCACCATTTGAATATCAAAATTGGGCATTCCATTACCCTACGTCCAAGTATTATAATGAAGTAAAAAAAAAAAAAAAAAGACACATGAATCAAAGAACACTGATCACCAGTCTAAAACTGCAAAAGCTTTTTGTGCCAATCACAGAACCTTTCACACCCTCGGAATGGCCCAATGGCTCCTCTACCGCCACCCAATCAGGCACATCTGTTCCGTGAGATAATAGCCAGGCATTCTCAGGCTAGTTAAGTAGCCTGTGACCAATTCTTCCTGCTTTCTCCAATGCTGAGAGTCTGGTAGTAGGGAGGGGAGTAGCATGGTGGTGCTGTGTAACATCCACACTCCCCTTTATGGCATCTCTAGGACCTCCACTGCATGCTGCTTCCTGCACACAAACATGCTTCCAAACACTCACCTGACTACATGAGCTGTATGACATAGCAGCACACGACAGTATGCTCATGCTCCATGGGTGCAACACCCAATGCTTCTACTAGGTGTCACCCAAATGGAGTGACAGAGCCACCTCCAAACACCCAAGATGGGCAAACTGGCAGAAGACACTTTTTCCTGTCTGCCCTGGCCAGCCCCAACAAATACCTGCACTGGCACTGAAAACTCCAGTCTCTTGGGTTGTCAAGGCTTTAGAAAAAAGCTCCCCTGCACGGAGGAAGTTGCACAGCAAAAACATATAATGAAAAAATTAAAATAGCCAGCAACAGGTTAACTGCGAGTAATATTAGAATTTAATAATAATAAGACTTTATCAAACAGACCGGTTTCGGCCTGGATTTAACCTGGCCTTCTTCAGTGTTATAAAAAACAGAAATAAATACAGGAAGCCTTAAATAATAAAAAATAAATGAGAAGATGAACATGATTGGCTGACAAAAAAAGCATCATCATAAATATTCATTAAGCCCTGGGTTAAACAGAGCACCAAGTTTGGTGATCCATTTCTTTTCTTTAGTATTAAGTTTATTGTGCCAACCAGATTTGTGAGTGCGATCCCCAATAATCTTGTCAATGATAGTAAAATGAAATTTAGCTGTCTGATGTTTCATTGTGTGTTTGTATAAAGCATTAGTTAGTTTTTTACATTTGATGTCACTCATATGCTCTGACAAACGTAACTTGAATGGTCGGGAAGTCTGACCGATATAAAATGACTGGCAGCTACAACTTGCCATGTATATAACCCAATCCGTGTTACAATTAGCAAAGAATTTTATGTCAAACTGTACTACTATTTCGGCTGGTGAATTCTTTAGATTTCAGAATGTATTTACAATTATTACAATGGCCGCAAGGAAAACAGCCAGTAAGTTTATCACTCAATATAGTAGCTTGATAAAGCTGGGGTAACATGGAATCAGAATGGTGCTTATAGTGATTAAAGTGAGCCCCTAAATTCTTTCCTTTTCTGAAGGAAAATGAGCAGACATTGGGAATTAAGGTGTTTATTGCAGCATCCACCTTCAATATATTCCAATTGTCCTTGACAATATCTATAAACCTGTTAGCATTTCTACCAAAAGTGGTAGTAAAACGTAATATATTTGAAGACAAAGGTTTATTTTTGTATGTCAATAAGTCCTGTCTAGTGAGACCCAATGCATGATTCTGTGCCATGCTATGCTATGGATGTTTTGATTTCCAGAAAAGATGATAATACCTTGAACACTGAGGTATATAGGAAGTTCCCACAATATAACACCCTACTCCACGCCTCCAGCTATCATCCAAAACATATTGCTAGGAACATTCCTAAATCACAATTTATTAGAATCAGGCGCAACTGTTCGGATGATGATAGTTTTAAACATCATTGCCAGGACTTACATGATAGATTCATCAATAGGGGTTATAGTTCGGGTTATGTCACCATGGCACAGAATCATGCACTGGGTCTCACTAGACAGGACTTATTGACATACAAAGATAAACCTTTGTCTTCAAATATATTACGTTTTACTACCACTTTTGGTAGAAATACTAACAGGTTTATAGATATTGTCAAGAACAATTGGAATATATTGAAGGCGGATGCTGCAATAAACACCTTAATTCCCAATGTCTGCTCGTTTTCCTTCAGAAAAGGAAAAAATTTAGGGGCTCACTTTAATCACTATAAGCACCATTCTGATTCCATGTTACCCCAGCTTTATCAAACTACTATATTGGGTGATAAACTTACTGGCTGTTTTCCTTGCGGCCATTGTAATAATTGTAAATACATTCTGAAATCTAAAGAATTCACCAGCCGAAATAGTAGTACAGTTTATGACATAAAATTCTTTGCTAATTGTAACACGGATTGGGTTATATACATGGCAAGTTGTAGCTGCCAGTCATTTTATACAGGTCAGACTTCCCGACCATTCAAGTTACGTTTGTCAGAGCATATGAGTGACATCAAATGTAAAAAACTAACTAATGCTTTATACAAACACACACTGAAACATCAGACAGCTAAATTTCATTTTACTATCACTGACAAGATTATTGGGGATCGCACTCACAAATCTGGTTGGCACAATAAACTTAATACTAAAGAAAAGAAATGGATCACCAAACTTGGTGCTCTGTTTAACCCAGGGCTTAATGAATATTTATGATGATGCTTTTTGTCAGCCAATCATGTTCATCTTCTCATGTACTTTTTATTATTTAAGGCTTCCTGTATTTATTTCTGTTTTTTATAACACTGAAGAAGGCCAGGTTAAATCCAGGCCGAAACCGGTCTGTTTGATGAAGTCTTATTACTATTAAATTCTAATATTACTCGCAGTTAACCTGTTGCTGGCTATTTTCATTTTGTCAAGGCTTTACCCATCTAGACCATCAAAGATGGTGCATCATCACAGGACTTGTGGCAGCTTAAAGATCACGTGCAACCATTTTTTGCACAACTGCAGTATTTCTCTCTCTTCTGGGATGACTAGATGGTTTCCCACTATGCAAATCCCCCTATTCACGGGACATTCTTTTGTTTCATTTTATTGTCATTTCCTGCTCATAAACTTTGCCTCTCCACAGACTTACAAGGGTATTATACTTCATATGTTTGCATCATCACGCTTGTCACTTTGATGATGCAAACTTGAATCCTTCCTACACTAGCAGGCTGGGTCTTTTTCCTCTTTCCCACCTTTTTTTATTTATTTTTTGTAAATAAGGAAATATACACTAATGGAACAGGTTTTACATCAGCATGCACTTTCTAGACAAAATAAACTATGAAACTCTAATTATCTTGCATTAGAGTCTGACTAGCGTTGTCGCCACACAGTAAGACGTTGTCCTGTTCGATTCTCAGCTAGAGCGTCTTCTGTGTGGAGACATGCGTGAATGGGCATACCTTCGTTGAAGGTTGTGCATCAGGGCCGGCAACTCGGCACGTAAAAATCTACTGCCAATCATTAGTGGACCGGAGTTCTGCTGTGGCGACCCCTAACCGGGAAAAGCCGAAAGACACAACAACAAGTGTCTGACTGTAGTCCACAGTGATTTACTACAAAACTGTAAGCTTACAAGAGATGGGCAAAGTAAAAACAGGAGGCAAAATCAGTCACTGCAAAAATCATGGACAAATGAAAAGTAAGATTCAGTGACATTAGGCAAAATCAGGGGGCAATTAAGAGTTATGGACTTTGTGCAGCACATGATGTGCTTGTGTGACAGTGAAAAAGTAGTCTTCAGATTTGTTTTCACATAAAAGGAACGCAGACTGCATGGGGGATTAAAGACAGGATTAACCAACAATGTGTAACTAACCTTAAAGTAAACCTGCTCCAATCTGAAACTCCTAACAGTATGAATTTGGACTGCTCACTGACTAGGTAATGGACTTTGCTGACCCAGATGTGATGCCAGCAAGGAAGTAGAACTTCCTGCAGAGTAAATAATGACGGGGGAGAATGCTATGCATACAGATGGCACTCTCTGCAAGAGATCCTCATTAAAAAGAAAAGTGAGAATGCAACCTAAAATGACAGACAAGGTAAGCAAGTACAGAGGAAACACACTGAGAAAAGACTGGCTACTTTTATTTCGTAAGCTGGCACATGATCTTTACAAAGCATACTGGAAACTACAGCATCAATCAAGCTTAAACAATATTAAACCATTCTGAAGAGAAAAAAAACACAAAATATCTGGAGTTTTAGTACATATGAAGTTGAGGCATGTGAATGCTGCACCAATCAAGTAAGGTAATCAAAGGTCCATTAAAAGGAGGAAGTAAATAGCTAGCCCTAGGAACCACCCAATGTTGTGTTGACCAATGAAGGCTGAAAAGGGCCAAAAGGGCGATTGAGTGAGTAGCTTTATCTTGTCAGCCCAATCAAAGCACAAGAAATGGTGTAAAATCAGAGTTGGTTGGGGGTGTTCTTTGCAAAGGGAGATAACAGAGAAGGCTTAAAATGGTGAAAATGCAATTATTACTATGAAGCTGAAAGAGTGACCTTACAGAACTCAATGTTAACAGGCTAGCGAGGGAATTGGGCCTCAGCACTTGGGTCTTTTGACTTTTAATCTTCCCCCACTCTAAGCCACAATGCGGCATAACAACTGTTGGTTAATGGTACCCTAGCATGAAAATTCATGACACCATCTGTACTGCTTAAGACCATGTCAAGACTTTCACCCTTCCTGGAGCAGCCTTGAACAAACTGACTGAATCGTTCATAGTCCAAGATCTCAATGATCTCCCACTCCCTCTCTACCCTGTGCAACTCTTCCATGAGCTCTTTTAATTGAGACACAGTCATTTTACTCTGTCTCCACACATCAACTGTTTTATTTAGATGGAATTCATAGAAAGCCACACACCAGTGCAATTTGTGCTGCACATATGCAGAGTTGCACTGCTTCATTAAATGTGCTTCATAGGCATGTACATTCACAGAAATGCAACATCTAATTAATACTTAAAGTGCTTGACTATGAAATCAATAAACTTGAGGAATTGAAAAAACTGCTCTGCTGAGCACCACATCAGCCTAAGCAATGGTGCAGCACATCTTCTTAGCAATCCACATATATACATCACCCCAGAGAGAGAGAGAGAGAGAGACAAAATCACACACACCACAAAATGTACTACCTCAGTGGCTACCTGACTGGGGAGGCCAAGCACAAAGATGTAATTAATGGCTCTGCCCTACTCAACTTTTAATGTCAGATCATGTAGACTACACAGACTAAGAAACTTCAATAAATTATCTCTTGCGACATAGGTAATCATGCATTTATATAAATGAAACTATACTGACACAAACATAGTTGCAAGCATTTTACGTCATAAACCACACTGCCATAATCCTAACTACAGATGTTATATATCACTTATCTACTCAATCGTTATAAAACATTATATAGCTCATTCAAATCCTGCCTTTTTAAACTTCATTCCTCCCATGTATGTACTATTCCCACAATTCCCATTTTCCCCAAGTAATTTGCTCCTATCCTTTTATAAAAGCCCCAATTCCAGTTGTTTTCTCTCTTACCATATTCACTACTTCTAGTACAGTTGGTTTAGACATTGATTTCCATCTCCTAGTAAATTCTATTTGGCAACCACCATAAATACACTCGGCAAGGCCTACTATGTGTCTAGGCAATTCAGATTCTGGATCATAGCTCAGAAAAATAATTTCCCTAGTTTCACCAATTTGCTCACCCAGCATCTCTGACAGAGTAGTCTGCAGGGAATCAACGCCTGCTAACTCATTACACTCCCAGAAAACATATTCCCAATTACCTCTTCCTTCCCCATCACAACTCCAACATTTGCTGTCTACCAGAGGACAATTCTCTGGAGTCTACTTGGGGTATATAAACATCTAAGTAAACATTTACAAGCAAAAATCTTAAATCTTCTAGATCTTGTTGCATATTTGGGAAGCACACACATCTCACCATCGTTTCTTTGTGAATTGCTTATCCAATCTCTCTTCTCAATCCTTTCCAACCTCCTCCAATTGATTCATATACTTATGACATATTTTATACACTTTACTAATTATTCCTTTAACTGCAGCTTTTGTTCTAGATTCTACTAAAACTCTACCAGTGCTGATCTTTCGTTTAGGACCCCCCACACACACACACTTCCTTCTTTCTCTCTGCCTATACTTTGCTATTAATCCTTGATAGGGAAGGCAATCACCAACCTAGAGCCCAGTTAAATTATTGGCATCTTCCCATTTTATTACCTTTCTCTCTCTAGTTATTTGTTCTCAGTAACCTGGTTTCTTTGCCAGTTTTCACCAATAAATTTCAGCCTCCTCTTGCCTCTCTGTATCCCTAACTGCAATCATCCCTATCTGCAGAATCTCCTTTCTCTATTCCCATGTTGGCTTAGTTTTTAGAATACCTTATGCTGCTTTATGAGTATAACATTCTGTACAATTGTTACTGTCCTTAAAGGTCTGCATCCAAAATCCTAGTTTCTCCTTGTTTCTTGAGCTTCCCCCATTTCATCATCCCTTTCCACTTGTGCTATGTATAGAAGCCTCAACTATGTTACTCTGAAATACCCATTCAAATTGGGTAATCCCAATCCGCTTTGTTCTATTGGATGAATCCGCTTATCCCACTTGACTCTTGCCATCTTCCCCTCCCAGATAAAATCTTTCAGCTCTTTATTAATTGCTATCTACAACCTCTCCTCTGGTTGATAAAAATATGCCTGACCTGTGTGTAAGACTAAAGGGACTAAAAACATTTTAACTGCTTGTATCTTACTATCCATCTCCATATAACACAGTTTAAATTTTCTTAGTTCTTGTATCATCTTTTGTTTAGTCTCTTCCCACATAACCTTAGCTGCCACACTAGAATCATTTTTAATCCATTCACCTAAATACTTCATTTTATCATTTCACCACAAACATGGAAATTGCTGAACCAATTCATGTGTGGGTACACAATTTACCACTACTTCCTTTGTTTTAGCTTCATTAATTTTGTATCCCAAAAAGATACAGTCTCAAAATGTTCCACAACATTGTAATGTCCCCCTTTCTCATTTTGTCAGGTATAAAATATCACGTGCAAATAGAGCCAGCTTTTCTTGACTATCATACCAATTATATCCTTGAATTTCTGAGTCCCTTATTTTCTTTGCCAATGGTTCTAAATATAATGCAAATAAAAAGGAAAGAGGACACCCCCTGCCAGGTTCCTCTGCTCAGGCAGAAATGATCAGAGAAGACCCCACCTACTTTAACTTTCAGCTCCGATCCTTCATATACCTTCTTGATCAACCTTATAATTTTTATCAGGGAATGCAAATGCTTCCACTGCTCTACTCAAAGTCTCAGCTTATGCTCACAAATGCTTTCTCTGCATCAAGACCCACCAACAGCAGCAGTATTTTCTAACATTCTGCTTCCCCTTGAATCATCAATGTTCTGTTAATGTTGCCAAATGTTTTCCTCCCCTCCACAAAACCATACTGATCCCTATACATCAATTCTGGCATCACTTTTGCCATTTTTTAGCCTTTATTGACACTTTACAATCATGATTTCGTACTGTAATGAGCCTGTATGAAGCTGGATCTGATGGATCTTGACCGTCTTTAGATATTACAGATACCAATGCTTTCTTCCTGGATGTTGGTACTTCTCTTAAAATACTGTTAAACAAAAACTTCCAGATCTTTCAGTTTTTTCCCTCCTAGCTTCCAAACTCTCACAGGAATACCATCTATTCCTGGGGACTTTCCTGCAGTTTGTTTATACATCAACATTTTTATCTCATCTCCTTCTAGCCTGTTAGTAATTGCAGCCTCATCTACCTCTAACCTTGGCATATTTAATTCTTCCATAAACACTTCCATTTGTACCTCTTCTTGATTTCCGTATTTCTCTGCTTTATACAAATACATTTCCAAAATATTTCTAACCTCTCTTCAGGATCTTACCTTCCTTGTTATAGGCTCCCTAAACTTAGCAACAGCTCTTTCTACTTTCTGCTGCCCGAGTTGTTGGACTAAAAGTTTTTGTATTCTAAAGTTATTATCAAAAAGCAGTTGCTTAACAGCAATCTTTTTAAACTCATGCATATTATCGAGGTAATCTCTCATATTCTGTTTAGCATTCTACAGTTGTTCCTTCTCTTGTTCTGAGATTCCACCCATTCTGCAATACTTTGTCAGTCTCTCTAAATAATTCCTGTTGCTTCTTAATCATATCTCATTTTCTTTTATTTCCACGCCATTTTTAAACGCCACTTTAATTTTATCTCAATCCCTAGCTACATTTTCAGAAGAAATTTCTATCTTTTCTAATAGCTCCGGAATAATTTCCACTACTCATTCCTTAAATTTCTCTTTTTTTGACAGACAGGTGGGGAAAGCAACAGTGTCATTTTTATCTCATTACCCTGTGTTTCTATTTTAGTTATCATTAGCGCATCATCTGAAATAATTATTGGGGGCATTATCAAGACCTTCAATTAAATGCATGTTTCCTGTGAACATGTAAATTCTGTCTAGCCTAGCCAGTTTTTGCACCTTGTGGAATAATATGTAAATTCACTCCGAACTCCTGTTACTTAACTCACATCTTCCATGCCAAATACTTTCATAAATTTCTTCAAAAGTCCACCCTCCTATGTTATACTTTCCTTTCTGGGCCCCTCAGATCCATCTTCACTGCTGTAAATCAAATTCCAGTCCCCACCTATAAGTAATATTCCTTGCTGAAAACAGATCATTTCTCCCAGAATTTTCATAAGCTCCATTATAGCAGTTTTAGGTCCACTATAAATACATGCTAGTGTAATCCTCCTCCCTTGCCAGTAGCACCTAAGTACTACAAATCTATTATCATTATCTTTTTAACATCTTCTATCACTATTGGAGCTCCTCTTGCAATTGATAAGTACTCCTATTTTCCTCTGTCCAAGGTATTCTGCTGAATAATCAGTCTGAAAACATTTCTTTATTAAATTCAGATGTTCAGTTTCTTTCATGTCTGTCTCCTGTAGTATAGCTATTTGCACTCTACATTTTTAATATAGTTCACTGCTCCCTTTTTTATATTTATCTGTGAGACCACTGACATTTAAAGACATTACAGAAAGTATCACTGTATTAAAAAGTAATTCCCACCTTTTATGTAGAATGCTTTTTGTTTAATGTCTAGTTCCGGCGTTTGTGTTACTTGCATACACTGGTAGGTTGAACTTTTATACAGTTATTTCTTGTCATACCCATTTGACCCCATGTCACATCTTACAAAACTTTGTTTTATTGAAACAAAACACACCCTCAATACTCCCCTAAAATCTATTAACTTAAATACTAACACACAAAACTATGTAGATCTTCAAATATTGAACTTTTACCCTCCTAACAGGAACAAATGCTCCAAACTGGCAGCCACACTCAGACTTCAGTTAACCTAAAGGAAAGATTAACCATGCTAAGATGCATGTAAGTGCTATCTGGTTTTGTCTTATCTTTATAGCTCTCCCAGCTGGGAAAACACCAGATTGTTTTAAGGCAACATTCACTATTCTTTTTCATTTACTTGCTTTCTCTTAAAACTTGTTAGCAGATCAAGCTAAGGGCCTGAATCCAGTCATTTCCCCCATGCAAAAAACGAGTCATGCTCTTTTAACCAGACTTGACTTTTTTTTTTACATTGCAATGCCTACATTTCCTAAAACTGAACAAGGTGAGAGAAGAAAGGGAGAAAGGAAAAAGCAGGAGTACCTGTTTACAACAGAAACCCAATTACACTTAAAAATAGCTGACAAAACTTTACTTTGTAGAATACAAAGCAATTCATACACTATAAAAAAGTACCAAGACAAATGTTTTACTTATAGTTCTCTCTCTTCTCCTCCCCAAAGTATGTTTCTGAACTTTAATGACATGAAGTGGGGACAGTGGCATTGACAAAAAGGCAGGAGTCAGAGCTTAACGTGGCAGAGTTGAAGATGTTAAGATTTGCACTGGGTCTGACGAGGATGGACAGGATTAGGAATAAGTATATTAGAGGGTCAGCCCAGGTTGGAAGGTTTGGAAATAAAGCCAGAGAGGCAAGATTACGTTGGTTTGGACATGTGCTGAGGAGGGATGTAGAGTATATTGGGAAAAAGCTGCTAAGGATGAACCTGCCAGGTAACAGGAAAAGAGGAAGGCCTAAGATAAGGTTTATGGATGTGGTGAGAGAGGACATGCAGGCGGTTGGCAGAGCAAGATGCAGAGGACATGAAGAAATGGAAACAGTTGATCTGCTGTGGCAACCCCTAAAGGGAACAGCCGAAAGAAGAAGAATGACATGAAGTGCGACATATGCTTTAGAGTCCCCCACAAGACCAATAAAATCCTGTAAAGTTAAGTATTTCCAGATTTTCTTGTTCTGTCATATTTCACAAATATACTTATTGTAATTCCACATTTGTCAATTTCCAAGTTATTGGTTTTATTCCTACTCACCTCCATATCCCAATTCATGTCTATTTCATGTCCAACATACTCTTGATTCTTCTAATCAACTCTCGTGCTCCTTTCCTTCTCTCCAGCATTTTCCGTTGAAACACTGGAAAAAGTTCCAATGACACAGTCTCTCTGTGGTCTTTATTGCCAAAAGAACAAGCAGCAGAAAATGAAGTTATGTACTCACCATAACATTCCATGTGAGTTGTTCATCTTACCTTCATTCTTACAGATGGGTTTGGCCTTCTACAAAGCTCGAGGTCTTCAGATAGCTCGAGGCCAAGTCCCTATCCCATGATGCACCTTGAGTTACCTCAGATCTTGTTTGCTGCGTCTAATAATACCATGTGCCATTCGATCACTTTTTAGGAGAAAACCCATAGAAAGATTGAGCAACCAGGATAAGCTAGTACCTCGGTCCTTGAAAAACCCTGGAGGGAGTAGGAGGGTGGGAAGCAAGAATGAAGGCGAGATGAACAACTCACATGGAACATTATGGTGGGTACATAACTTCTTTATGTGAAGTTGTTCTATCTCACCGTTCATTCTTACAGATGGATAGCGTCCCAAGCACCATCTTTCTCGGGTGGCTCATGGGAGTATGTTTTTCAGAACAGCAGACCCAAAGGAAGCCATGTCCCTAGAGGCCTTGTCAACTTTGTAATGAGTGATAAAGGTATGAGGTCTTGACCAAGTGGCTGCTGCACAAATGTCTACAGGAAGCCTGGCAAAAAAGGCAGAAGATCTGGACACTGCTCTGGTAGAATGAGCCTTAATTTTGTTTTGTAATGGTAGATTAGCAGCTGAATAAGTAAACATGATACAATCAGATAACCATTTAGACAGTAGTTTTTGCCACTCTCATACCTTTTCTGGAATCTGAAAGGGAAATGAAAAGCTGTTCTGATTTTCTGAATTCTTTTGCTCTATCAAGGTAAAATCTAAGCTGTCTATGAACATCAAGCTTCTGCAGCATATACTCTAAGTTGCTGGTGTGTTTGGGAAAGAACACTGGCAAATCTATGATCTGGTTAAGGTTAGCTTCAGTACAAACCTTGGGTAGAAATGACGGATTTGTTCGCAGGAAGATTCTGTCAGCATGGAAAATCAAATAAGAAGGCTTTATAGACAAGGCCTGAAGCTCTGACATTACGGGCAAAAGTGATGGGTACTAAAAAGATAGTATTCCATGACAAATATTTGAAATCACAAGAGGAACCTGGTTTGAAAGGTGGGCGAATAATGCTTGAAAGCATAAAATTTAGATTCCATGGAGTATAAGGGGATTTCACAGGTGGTCTGAGATGAAATGTCCCTTTGAGAAAGGCTTTGGATAGTTTGTGTGACATTAGGTTTAATCCTTCAAAGCCAAGGTGAAAATTAGAGATAGCAGCAAGTTGTATCCGAACTGTTGCTGCTGCCGCTCCTTTATTGAAAAGCACAGTCAAAAACTCTAATATGGAGGAAATAGGGGCTTGGTAAGGATCAATATTATTTTGAGAAGCCCATATAGAAAAATCTTCTCCATTTGCCAAGGTATAGCTTCCTAGTCGAGGACTTATGAAAAGATATCAATATATGTTGCATTTCGTTTGAGAGGTTATGGAACCTGGCTGTGTTGGGAATTGGAGTAGCCAAGCTGTCAATTTCAGGGACTGAAGAGAGGGATGAAGAGCTCCTGATGAATGTGTGAGAAGGTCTGAAACTGGGTCCAGAATCCAAGGCTCTTCCAACAGATGAAGTCAAAGGACGGGGAACCGAATCGGATGAGGCCAATGAGGGGTTATTAGAATGATGGTCCTTCCCAGGGCTTTTGCTTTCTGCAATACTTTGGGTATCCAGGGAATTGGTGGGAAAGCATACAGGAGATCCTGAGGCCAATCATGTATGCTTCTCCCGCAGGGGGAAATCAGGGCAAAGTAGCTTCTGCATTTTGTGTTCATGTGGTTGGGAAAAAGGTCACGGGCAAGGCTGGCCCCACCTACAGAATATTCTCTCCGCTATCTCTTTCTTGAGGGACCACTCGTGAGGCAACAAAATTGCTCTGCTCAGTTTGTCTGCTATCACGGTGGATTACCCCGGGATGTGCATTGCTAACAGAAAGCGCTGGGTAGACGCAGCCCACTGCCATTCTCTTAGGGCCTCGTGACAAAGGGGATAGAATCTGGTTCCTCCTTGTTTGTTCAAGTACCAGACCACTGACAATGTCCGTCTGAATCGCAATTGTTCTCAGAGGAAGCAAGTCCTAGAAGTACTGCAATGTCAGAAGTACGCTCTCATCTCCAGGACATTGATATGCAGATGCGTCTCCTGTTCGGTCCATGTGTCTTGGGGCTGTTCTTCCCTGAAAATGCCCCCCCATCCTATCAGGGAAGTGTCTGTGGTCACTGTGGCCGCTGGTGAGGGTAGGATAAAAGGACAACCTATCGTTACATGAAGAGAGATCAACCACCACTGAATATCCTTTTTCAATGAGTTTGTGATCATTATGAGATGAGACACTGTAAGCTCTTGGTAAGACCACTGAGGGAATAACAGCCATTGCAGGATCCGCATGTGCATGCGACCCAACGGTATCGCTAGTATTGCAGCTGCCATCATGCCTAACAACTTTAGCACTTCTGATGCTGGAGCCTCGTCTTTGGATATGATATTGTGGACCTGCTGACGAAGTAGTAAAACTCTTTCTGCTGTAAGTCTCAAACAGGTGGCGGTGATGTCCAATTCTGCTCCGATAAAAACGATATGTTGCGATGGCAGATTTTTCTGAATTTACTGTAATGCCCAGATGATTGCAGAGAGAAAGAGTAGTGTCCCTGGCTTGTATTGGCTGATGCCTGGTGGTGATGGTGAGGAGCCAATGTCTAGGTACGGAAAGACCTGAAATCCTAAACGCCTCAGGTGAGCCTTGACCACTGCCATACATTTGGTGAACATTCTGGGGGGCTGTAGTGAGACCAAAGGGCAGGGCTCAAAACTGGTAATGATTGGCTCCCAGCCAGAAGTGCAGATGATCCCTGGATGGTCTGGCCATTTTTATATGGTAGTACGCATTCTGTAGATCTATCGAGCACATCCAGTTGTCTTTCCCTAAGAAGGGAAGTATCAACTGAAGTGTGACCATCCAGAACTTCTCTTTCTTGACAGATCTGTTTAGTCTGCTGAGGTCCAGTATAGGTCTCCAGTCCCCTGCCTTTTTTGGAACTAAAAAGAATCTTGAGTAAGTTCCAGATCCTGTCTGGTCTGCTGGGACTGGTTGGATGACTCTTTCTTAGCAACGTTTGGACCTCCACTGTTGCTTGTTCCCTGTAACTGGGTGGAACGTCCGGGATTTTTGTTGTCAATGGGAGGGAGAGTGGCGAAAGGAATGGAATATCCTCTGGAAACTATACTTTGTACCCAGTTGTCGTTTGTTATTTTGAGCCAGGCGTCTGGATGGATACAAAGATAAGCGACCCGTGACTGCCTCCAGAGCAAGACAGTCGGGCCTCCTTTCAGGAGCGCTGGTAGGGCTTCCCAAAGAACTGGTCTCTGGCTCCCTGGTTTTGCAGACCCCCTCTGCAGCATCTTCCAATATTGCCCCCTCCACTGCCCCTGGAGGGGGGTTCACCATGTGTTTCCAGAAAGGCTCCTTGGGCTTTTCGGAACCACATTTTTCCTCCCTTTTGACCCTTAGGGTAGGGTCTGGTAGGGGTGGAAAAATGGACTCCGACGGCAGACAGAGTCTTTCTTTCCTGCTCACACCCGGTCAAAGTTTCATTAACTTTGCGCCCAAAAAGGGATAAGCCATCAAAAAGGGTGTTGACAAAGGATGACAAAGGGCTCCGCAAAGGAACACAAGTGCATCCAGGAATGTTTCCTGAGAGCAATACCTGTACTCACTGCCCTACTCGTTCCATCAGCTGCATATGAAATGAGATACATGGACGAGTTCACTATAGAACTGAAGGTAGCAAGCTGAGAGGAGACTTTGTCAGAAGCTCCTGCAGCTACTGTACCCTGAAGAGTATCTCAAGGCTCTTTTAGGAGTTCTCTTTGCAATCTCATAAAATGAGTGAGATAGTTCAGTGAACACAATGCAGAAGCTGCTGAACTGTACGTGTGCTTCCCATATCTATCCATGATCCTAGAATCCCTGTTAGGAGGATGGATAGAGGAAGAAGTTTCGGACATCTCCTTTTTGGTGGCTGTCGCCACAACCATGGCATCAACTGGCACTCCCTTGGTAAGAAAAGTCTTTTCCTGGGAGGCAGAAATAAATTTATTGGGCCTCCTAGGGACAGGCTCCATGGTGTCTGGAGACTGCCACGCCCTTCATGAGACCAGCTCCATGAGCTCATCGAAGGGCGGAGACACCCAAGAGGTGGAGGGTTGAGACCAGAAAGCCTTCAGGAGAACAGACTTATCTTCAGTAAGGTTGGTGGACTACCAAACACCCCTCTAAGGATTTCTAATATCTTAGCAAATGAGATATTTTCAGAGGGGGACCATTCTGATTCATCTAAGTCAGTGTCTGACGTGACAGTCTCCTGTGGGGAGTCTAGATGCTTCCTCTTACAAATTCTCTTCCTTGGAACCTCAACAGTGTGAACTGCTGGTGAATTCTCGGAAGAGCAAGGGCCACCCAGTGGGGCTTCCTGAGGCTCAGGGTCACTATGCTTTGATAGGATCTGTGAGGCAGAAGTGGACACAGGCGCTTTGGGGGAGGAGGAAGTTGGACTTGAAGTTGTAGAGGTTTTGGGAGACATCACTCTCCTCGTGGCTTCAAAGACACCTCTGCTCCGATGAGAAGGGACCGCTGGATCTGAGGAAACCATTGATCCCCCCGGCACCGGGACAGTGGGCTCCGAACCAGAGGTAGGAGCCGAGCTCATCCGAGCCAAAGCCCAGAGAGGCAAAGTCAGAACAGACAAGTCAGTCAGACTATCCTCCCCGGACCTGACCGGAGAGTGTCGGCACCTATACTCCTTGATTGGCGCCGAGGAAGTCAGAGTACACAGAACCAACGGCACTGTAACAGGTATCGGTTCTGAAGGCTCAATAATCATCAAGTCAGACTCCTCTGGCTCCAAAGGACCGGTATGGCTCGGAGGAGGAAATGAAGTTGATGACAAGGCAGTCTTCAGTTCCGAAACCGCTTGGGTCAGAGCAGATAAAAATTCTGCAAACACTGGTGCCTGTAGCAACTTCTGCACCACACGATTCACATCCAAATCGGAAAGGCTGATTGAGGACAGAGATGAATGGATGGAAGGAGGCACTGAATGAAGTACTGGAGATTTTAGTACCTCGGATACCGGTTCCAGGACTGGGGACCAGCTCCTAAAAGACAAGACTGTTGGCTCCAAGGGCTGTGGAGCAGACGTCAATGGTTTCTTGGATTTTTAAACTTCCGAAGAAGTAGAAGCCTTGGAAGACTTTGAAGACTTATCCTGGTTACTCAAAGCTTCCTGAAAGGACAGTTTCAGCAGTCCTCCATCTATAAGCTTTGTCTTTCTCTCCTGAAGAACTCTAGAAGAAAAGGAATGGCAAATGGAGCAGCTTTCCTGTAGGTGCAAGACAATATACACAGTTTACATGGCTGTTACAGACATTTTCTGTCCACATTTTGGACACTTTGTAAAGCCTGACTTGGGATGCTTGTCTCTAACCTGGTCAGCCATAATCAACTATAAAGTATCTAGAAAAAAAATACTGTACTTTAAAAGGACTAGACACAGCCAAAAGTAGTTAAATAAGCCCTAACCAACTATGGTATAAATATACTGCGACTAAACTGTCACTATGAAAACACACACACACACACACACACACACACACACACACACACACACACACAAACTATTTTATCAAACCACTTTAAATAAGCTATTTTTTATATATATATATATATATATATATATATATGTATATATATATATATATATATATATATATATATAACATAATACTATGGCTAAACTGTCACTGTTCAAAGCCACACAAACGCACACTAACTACTATTTAAACTACTCTAAATATAACAGGCCTAATAGAAAAAATAAAGGCCAAAAGCTATACTAATGAAAGGCACACCAAAGAGAAAGGGAATAGCTCTATTAGGCTGTAAGAATTAAAGATTAACTGTAATAGTAGAGAAATAACACTACTAGCTAGATAATAATGGAATAAGAAAAACTATACTGGCCCGAGCTAAGCGAGGAACCTCTGATCTATTGCTGCGGCAACTAGATGTGAGGTAACTCAAAGTGCATAATGGGATAGGGACTTGGCCTTGAGCTATCTGAAGACCTCAAGCTTTGTAGAAGGCTAACTCGGAGCCAAGGATCGGCTCTCAACCCATCTATAAGAATGAACGGCGAGATAGAACAACTTCACATTCTCTGTTTTACAGCTCATTTTTTGTAGGACAAACTTTTGCATTTCTTCCTTTGCATGTATTTCATCAAAAATTATTTTTCTCTCTCCACAGAAGAATATTTTGAAGATAGCTTGGTAAAGCAGTTTGAATCTCATGCCTGTTTCTCAACATTCCCTGAAGAGTGCAATAAATTTACTTCTGCCTGGAATACAATGAGTAAACATTCTCCAAAAACCCTCTGCTGTCTCCCACTTTTAGTACCTTGGCCTTCTGCCACAGTTTTGTCAGAATCAGCTCCTGCTGGTAGGATTGCACATTTAGTATTAAATGTATAGTTTGCTTTCTCATAGCCATGTTTAGAGCATACACACAATGTGCCATTTCAACTAACAACTCCTGCTGTGGAATACCACTCCAGTTTCTTATCTGTGGTTTCATAACATTAATACAGTCGTGTTCCTTCCAGTTTCTCTGGTACAGAATCTCAGGATTCCCCTATTTGCTATATCCTCTAATTCTACTACTTTTTGAAACATCTCTTCTTGTACAGTCTCATATTCAGCCAGCCTTTTCATTTCAACCTGTGATTCTGGCAATTTTATCCCCTCATCTGAATATCTGTTAAAAGCTTCTTCCATTTGTTACAGCCTTTTGCTGTTTGAATTGATATACTCAATATATATCAGTGTTTCATTTATTTTAATCAGGCTGTGTACAGTTGTCTTATACTTTGCTCTAGGTTACTGGAAGCCATGTCTGGAGGTTGCACTGCTGTTTGCTGAACAGCTACAGAACTTTTCCCAGTCATTGTTTTTTTCTCACCTTTTGCAGCTGATTTTCTTTCAGGTCCCCTATTTTTTTCCTGGAATCCAGGCAATTCACTTACTAGCCAGTTACTGACATTTACCCAGAATCACAAACGTCTACTGGCTTTCTCTGCTGAGCTTCTGTTTTCACACAAGGAGAGCTAGAATTAAGCTATTACTCAATGTGCAGCAATCTTGGAAGTCCACTACACATTCATACTGAAAAGCACACACAGTCACATACATGTACACAGGAAAGCATAAATCCAGTGCCAGTGCTCAATGTATTCCCATCAATACCGGCAACAGGAAGAGGTCAAACAGAATGTACTTTCACAGTATCCAGTGTTTCTCTCTACCCACAAACACAGATACACTGACATACACTTGCATATATATACTACCTACCAGGACTAGCAATCTGTTAGAACTACTCTGCTTCACCCCATGCAGATTCCCCTACAGGAATAAACAAGTTTAACAGTGCATTCAGGCATTTCATTTAATACTTTGCATAGTAGGTGATCTGTGAATCTCTGTATTACAAGTGTTCTGTGCAAAGAAGTACACAGTGATATGCTAAGCCCTAACTTAAAAGGCCATGTTGGCAAAGTGCCACAATTACATGAGGCACCCATAGTCCCTCCCTGCCCAGTAAAAAGAACTCTGTTGTACTGGCCAGCAAGATGGCTAGGAATGGGAAAACCCTTGACTCTTATGTAAAGCCACTTATGCTATTTTGCATTGCAGGTAGTTATATATATATATATATATATATATATATATATATATATATATATATACACACACACACACACCCCATCCTCATGTCTAACTGCAGTAATCAGATCCCCGTTTGATCAATTCTGATAACACTTCTGTTTTCCTAGTTTCATGCTACTCACAATCTTTGTCTTAGTTGTTTAAGTCAGTAAAAATAACAAAAAACAGTCAGCAAAATTTAATGCTTTTATTAAGAAAAGATTTTTTTTTCACGATTCATAGGAACTTTGAAAGTTCGATGTACGTCTGACATTTTCTCCCCCATAAAATTCAAGACATATATATTTCAGAAGTGGGGAAAAGAATGGTAGATCATTTTCTCATTCATGTTTAGAAGGATAATGAAGAAATAAATACAACAGATGCTCTGGTCATGTACAGGGATAAAGCCCTGACTACAACTCAGGTGACCCAAGTTTGATTAGTATCGCAGGTGACTGACAGAGTCAGGGAGAGATGGTTATGCCTTTCCTGGCAGACGGGGTGGTATGCAAGTGTCTCCTGACAATCCTGGTGGAGGCTAGAGACATCGCCAGAGGGGGCGTAGTCAGCGGGTAGTACTGGGCCTAGCTGAGCTGCTGTTGAGGACTATACCACAAGGGGGGAAAATAGGACAGGCCATGTAAGACCCCACTGGACAGAGGCTTAGATGTACCAAGCCCAGTTTTCCTTTGGTTCATGTTTAGCTTCAAGTCCGGGGGGCCATGGAGTAGCTAGAAGACGCAGCATGCATGAAGCACAAGGGCCGGGCATCAATGAAGGATAAGAGGGAGAAAAGACCGAAATGAAAAAGAAACTAAGTAAACAAAGTTCCCCTTTTACTTAGCAATATGTATAAACTACAAAAAGAAAAATAACTCTTTTACTTACTATGTATAACAAATTTAATGAAGTCAGCTGCATGTGACATTATAAAGTAGTTGTATGCAGTGTATAGATGCATTCAAAATGTGAGATGGCAGGAGTCTCATCAGTGACTGTTCAGGTCAGTGATATAGGAATGTACTTTTTTCCCTGCATTTTTTTTTCTCATCTGCCAGCAGGGCCTTGCAGATGACAAACATTCTGTCTGCAGACGTAGGTAATAAATCAAGAAAAGACTGAGCCATAAACTGTGAGGTACTTCTATAAACACTAGCATTAGTAACTGAAGAAGGGACAAGTATCAGTGAAAATATAGCACATCTGTTACATTTAGGAGAATACAAAGCAGATGCATTTTTACTAGTAAAACACACTCCAGTATGAAACCAAACAATGCAAAATCTATTCATTTAATGATAGCCAGGGTAAGTTTTCTTAAGGCTATAACTCAGATGTTTTTCACATCAGGAAGAGAAATTGAGATGGAATAAGAAAGGATGTTGTGACTGCAGAATGGAACACAGAATCTAACATGCTTTGCCAGCATGATTAAACCTAACTTCAGCAATGAGTTAAAGCCTTTGGGGCAGCTACCTTAGGGCATTTACCACATATGGAGAGATTATTTTCCTTTCTGGAAAATGTATATTGCTGTGCAAGTTAAAAAGGGTTGTGGGAGACGAAATGAAAAAGTATACTTTTCAAAATGTTTTTATTGAAAAGGAAAGTCTGGGAAAATGTGATGTGTCTAAAAGGAAACAAGCAGCAGCAATAGCATACAAGTTCAGCCTGACAAACACTAATGTATGCATTTAAGCTGCAAGTTGGAAACAAAAAAAAATTGCCACGTAGACTATGTGAAAGTAATAGCATCTTATCAGAATGATTGCTTTATCAGTCATATCGTGGAATGTGAATTGCAATGTAGGTATAGACAAGAAGCAAAAAGTACTGAACTATATTAAGAAATGTAGTTAGCAAGTAGTAATGTTACAGAAGTCACATGTAGGTATACATGAGAATGTGAATTTGGCAAATAAACTATTCCAGAACAGTTATTCAGCACAGCAGCAGGGACAAAGGTAAAGGGAGTAATAACACTGACTGCTAGAGGGGGTCCTATAGTGACAGAGAAGTAGAAAGACAGACAATGACGGTAGATTTGAAGTAATAAAGGGTTATTGGTGAGGGACGAGGATTGCAATAGCATTTCTTTACAGTCCACCTAAAACTACTGTTCTGAAGTTTGATACAATTATGGGAGAGTTAATTAGCTTCCAGCAGGGAATATTATTCACGGGTGGGAACTGGAACCAGATATAAAATGGTGAATATCTATCAGGGGGACCTAGAAGGGAAAAAGTAACAAAAGAGGGAAGATTTCTAAAGAAATATGAAAATATTTGGGATGGAAGATGTGAAATTACTAGCAGGAACCCAGAAACAATTTACATATTACTCTCCAAAGTATACTAACTGGCCTGATGTGAACGTTATCATTGTGCCAATATACTGCTGCTCCCTTCCAATGACTTACTTGTTGCCAAGAAGTTTAGAAACAGGATTAAACATGTTCTTTACAGAGAGAACTTTATTCCCCTTTTCTCTACATATAAGCAGCTTTTGGTAGTTTGACAGAGTTTATTTTTATTATTAGCCAGTATATCAAGAATTCCTTTATGTCTCCGTCAGAAAGGTCAACAAACCTCACCTAGGCAAGTCTCCTAATAGTTACAGCTGTGGCTGAGGCCCTCATGGGTGCATCTGCTGCATAAGGGGAGAATAGGCTGTAATCACCACCTTTTCTACGT
This sequence comes from Protopterus annectens, assembly GCF_019279795.1. Taxonomy (NCBI): domain Eukaryota; kingdom Metazoa; phylum Chordata; order Ceratodontiformes; family Protopteridae; genus Protopterus; species Protopterus annectens. Next base: position 525,295,946 of record NC_056748.1, read on the forward strand.
CAACACAAAATGCTTCAGGTTGTATCTAGCACAGGTTTTAGTCAGTGGATGCAAGCCATCTCATACCTCTTTGCAGTATCACCCTAACACTGAACCATAAAATATGCAGCATTCCAGACAACTGAAGTCAAAGAAACATACACTTCACTTGACAAAAAATGCCGATAATCCTACACTCCTTGTCTAAAGGTAATTCAGCTAAAATGCTTTTTTTCTGCCACCTTTCTTATACAGGTGGCTTACAAGTCTCCTAGTCTTCAAGAGAGATCACACAAGTGGAAAATCGCTCCCAAGATAGACGAATTGGCAACGTCATCCTTATCTCCCCTAACCAACCTTACCAAGCATCAGTCTGTTCTTCCATAAAGGCTGAAATTGGCACAAACAGATATCCTGCCTGTGTGTCAGTGATCTCTCGAGCTCAAGTCCTTTTCTGTCCTTGGACAGCAGATGAGAGGAAGCTTTGCACTTTCCATATGAAACCCTGCCAGCAGGCAAAGGAAATCCGGAATGAATACATAATCCTTCCAACCATTCCAATGAGAATACATTAACTACCCCCCAAAACATAGAGATCAATTAAAAGTCCCTGCTTCTACAAGATAGCTTGAAGAATGCCTCACATAAGCCAAAGCTCCAAATGGAAACTCAAGCAGAGACTCAAGCTTTTTGGCATGCCATTCAATTCGCCCACGTTATGAACAGTCATAAGAAGTTGCATTTGGGTAGTCTTCTACTCAGGCACATCACATTTCTCCAAGAAAACAAAATTAAAAACTATCACTTCAGTGTTCTTTATAAATGTGCTGCATTTCAGTTGTAGCTGTGAAAGCTTTGAGACAGAACTCTCTCATATTGATGTAATACTCATCCTGGAATATATCATGCTGAACAAGTGAATGAGTAGTTTTAACTGTAAAACTCTGTTATTCATTAATAATGATCTAATTACATGTTGTAAAAAACTGTGGTTAGATACCAGAGTAAAACTTGGAAAGGGCCCGAGGATGTGCATACTTATTTCTGCTGGTGTAGGTTGCCTAGTTAGATTGATGTCTCCCAACAGAACAGTGTTGAGATTGAAAGGAGGACTGTCAGTTTGTTTAGATGTGCCTCATGGGCTGTAGGTGACATGGAGGCATACATTAGTTTGTTATGATGTGGTATGGAGTTTCATTTACTACGAGAAAGATACGAACGAGTTCAAGGTCATTGTCCTTCCTTCAGATTCTGGAGGTGAACTGGTTTCTTAGAAATACAGACATGCCCCCCTGCAATAACGCCACCATTTTCAGCATTAGAGCTGAAAAGTAGTAGGCACTGAAACACTGCATTGCAGGAGTGCTATTACTGTTCTGAAACAATGTTTCAGTAACTACAAATATATATACTTTTACAACTACAAACATACCTATATTCGAATATCAGGCATGCCTGTAAGAAGTACAACTTCTTGCTTAGGCTTCTATCACTGAGCAGTGCTACATTATATAGCCTTGACTTTATATGGCTATGTAGTTAACTTTTGAGAAGACTGACCCTGCCTAAAAAGGCACTATGGGGGATGAAAACACCTGGCCAATATACAGAAGCCATAAGGAGAGAGGCACACAACATCCCCAGCAAAGCAGCAACTGTTGTCAATCTCCTCCTAGGTCAATACACATTAGATCCTTTTTTTTTTTTTTTTTTTTGTTAAGGACACAAATAGATACGCTAAAAGTTAAAGTTAATTATCTTTTGAATATATTGTGGCATCATTCTTGGCAAAGGCAGGATACTGCTCAGTACTAGTTTCACACCAGTTTCAGATGCTGTTCTGAGAGCTCCAGTAACATCCCTCTTCATGTGATTCAAGGAAGTATGTTTCAAATTATTAACCCCATGTGTATAATGACCAGGTTGTGTGTGTACCTAAGGTGAAGGCACTTGAGGGCCCTAGTGACACTGCGGATCCTGGCACTAGAGAGGCAGGTAACTGTCACCCTTATCTTTGTTCAGTCTGGTGAGCAGTGCATCTGTGTCTGTGTGGCTGACTATGGTCTTTATCTATGACTAAAACATTACCAGAAGTACTGGCTCAGCCTTACTGCCTTAAGGGCTTCAGTTTGCCAGCTGAGTGACCCCTTTTTGTAGCTTTCTGTAGTGTCTGGGAATGTAGTTTGTCTGCCAGTCTGGTGTCGAATGTCCTGTATAATAAACCTTTGTAATTTTGGCAGGGACTTTTTTAACTACCACAGCACAGGAAGGCTTATTGTTGGTTTAGGACATGACAGCTGTAGTTATCTGAGGTGGATGTCAGAGCTGACATGTTAGTAAACATTTTTAAATAAGAGGCTGGCTTCACAGTTTAGTATACACTTGCACCTCTTGCAGAGTAATTTAGAAGCATCAAAGTACAGTTGTGTACACTTACCATAAATGCAGATATTAGAATGTATTCACTGATGCAGTCATCACATTTGGGTTATCTGCCTGCAGGTAGCCCTCAGTCGGCCTGAATGCCAGAGTCTTGGGATTTCTGCATCGGATGCTGTTGCTTCTTTCACGACGTCAGGTAGTCAGGGGTATGAAACATGCAGCTGACGCCATTACATCAGTTTTTCTTGCCCCAGATGTCAGGAGCCCCCAAAATAGGAAGCAATTACATGGTATGTAACACCCCCAGCAAAAAGCAAATACCAATCATACAAGATATGCCAAACAAAACAGATAGGTAGAAGTAGAGAGAAGTCAGGGGGCTGGCGGGAGGGTAACCAGGACTGCAACAGTGAATACACTCTAACATCTACATTTATAGTAAGTGTACACAACTGTACTATGTTCTTCATCTTTCACTGTTGCAGTCATCACATTTTGGTTGATTCCCAAAGCTGAGGATGGGTGGAGGTAGTTAAGAAGCATTAGGGGTGGCAATAAGGCCCTGTAAGACTGCTGTGGCAAATCCAGCTCTGGATTTAGAAAAGCTAGGTAAGTGGTAATGCTTGGTGAAAGTGTGTACAGAGCTCCAGGTTGCAGCTTCCAGGATGTCCCTGGTAGGGACTCCCCTGAGAACAGCTGTATAGGTTGATGGAGCTCTAGTGGAAAGTGTTCTGATCCCCTGTGGGGTAGATTTCCCATGGTGTTTGTAGCAGAAATGGATAGTGTGTGTGCTATCCATTTAGAAATGGTTTGCTTTAAAATGACCTTGCCCTCTGCCCCTGCAGCAAAGCTGGTCAGATTTTCTGAAAGGCTTGGTCCTGTTCAGATAGAACCTATGCAGCCTGTGCACGTCCAGGGAGTGCAGGATCCTTTCCCCTTTATTTTGAGGATTAGGGAAAAAAGGTGGGAAATGAATGGACTGGTTTAAAGCCACAGTAGACACCACCTTGGGCATAAATGAAGGGTTGGTCCTGAGGGAAACCCTGTCTGCATGGAAGATAATGAACAGTTCCACAGCCATAAGGGACTGCAATTCAGACACTCTTCTTGCTGAAGTGATGGCTAGAATTAAAGCTGTTTTCCATGAGAGGAATTTTAACTCTGCTGTAGCAGCAGGTTCAAATGGCAGAAGCGTGAGCTTTTCCAATACAAAGTTAAGGTTCCAGGCAGGAGTGGGAGCTCTCCTGGGGGGGGGGGTCTTGAATTGTTTGCTCCTCTCAGGAACTGTTTGACCAGAGGATGAGAGAAGAGAGGTGGCTCAGTGTTATAATGAGCTGAAATGGCAGAGGCATGAACCTTAACTGAAGAGAATGATAGGCCTTTGTGGAGCACTTCTGTTAAGTAATCTAGTACATGAGGTAAGCTGGGCACAGTTGTGTCCATTCCCTGAGACTGGCTCCAGGAACAGTATCTTTTCCACTTTTCAGAATAGGATTTTCTAGTGCTAGGCCTTCTTGCCTCCAGAATGACATCTAGCACCTGCTTACTGAGGTTTGCTGGTGAAGAGTTGAGGAGATGAGCCAGGCTGCTAGGATAAGAGTCTGGAGCTGAGGGTGCAAAATCTGGCCATCCTGCTGGGACAGCAGGGAAGGGGTCTGAGGCAGGTGCCATGGTTGCACTACTGTCAGACTGCGCAAAAGAGGGTACCAGTGCTGCCATGGACAGTCTGGTGCAATCAGGATTGTCCTTGGCTTGTCCAGTTTGATCTTTAGTAGAACATTTGAGAGGAGTGTCCTTGGCTTGTCTTGTTTGATCTTTAGTAGAACATTTAAGAGGAGGGGCAGAGGGGGAAAGGCATAGATTGAGATGCTTTCCCAGGTAAAGGACAGGGCATCCACTTCCCAAGCTTGTCTGTGGAGAGTTCTGGTTCAATATTTGCTCAATTGATAGTTCTGAGGGAAAGCAAAAAGGTCCACCTCTGGTGTCCCCCACCTGTCCCTCAAAAGCCTGAATATTCTGGGTTTCAGTTTCCACTCGTGTGGGTCCATGAGATTTCTGCTTAAGTCATCTGCCAGTGAATTTAGTTTGCCTGGCAAGAATTGAGCTTGCAGGTGCACTTGGATGCTCAAGGCTGTGTTCCATACAGCCATGGCTAATCTGCAGAGTGGGTAGGAGTGGGTTCCCCCCTGCTTATGTACCACATAACTGTGGTGTTGTCTGTCTTTACCAATAGTTGCCCTGGGAGAATAAGGTCTTTGAAGGCTGTCAGAGCATTCTGTAGAGCTAACATTTCTTTTTGACTGATATGCAGGTGCATTTGTTTTGGGCTCCATTTACCTTGACTGTATTGTCCTGCCATGTGAGCGCCCCCATGCATAACTGGATGAGTCTGTTGTTAGGGTTTGGGCGGTAGGGGGTTGAGTGAAAGGGAGTCCCTTGTTGTGGTAGCAGGCCTCTGCCCACCAAAGGGACTCTGTCCTTAGGCAAGGAATGACAGGAATCATTATTTCCAGGTCCTGAGAATGTTGACACCAGAGACTTTTTAAGTACCATTGAAGTTTCCTCATATGTAGTCTTGCATAAAGAATTAGTAGAATGCAAGAAGCCACGAACCCTAGAGCTTGCAGTATTTTTCTTGCAGATAGCTGGGTTTTGGTGGCCAGTAGATTGAAGTAGTTTGTCAAATAAATTTGTTTTTCTGGAGTGAGGAATGCCATCTGGGAAGTTGTGTTCAAGCTTGCTCCCAGGAATACAATCTGTTGGCTGGGTACCAGATGTGATTTCCTTTCGTTGATGGTGTACCCCAATGAAGTTAGAAGTCTCTTTACAAATGTCAGGTGCTGCATAGCAATTCCTGACTATCCGCCTGAATCAGGCAATCGTCCAAGTATGGGTACATTTGAATTGTTCTCTGCCTGCAATATGCAATGGCTGGAGCTAGGCATTTTGTGAATACCCTGGGCGCAGTAGATAAGCCAAAGGGAAGAACAGAGAACTGATGGTGCATACAGCCTGCTCTAAAATGTAGGTATTTTCTGCAGGATTCCCTTATGGGGATGTGCAGATAAGCTTCTTTAAGTCTAGGGTTGCTAGCCAGGAGTCCTTGGCTAGCATAGGAAGCAGCTGTTGGAGAGTAAGCATTTTGAATTTTGGAACCACCAGAAAGGTGTTGAGAATAGACAAATCCAGGATAGGACGCCAAGAGTTTTCTTTTCTGGGTACCAGAAACAGTCTGGAATAAAAGCCTTGTCCCCACTGTTTTGCTGGGACAGGTTGAATAGCCTTGATACTGAAGAGAAATTACTAGCTTTTGGGCCTCTGCCCACTGGTTTGCGGGGAGGTCTGGCCATCTGCTTGGGGTTGGGAGTGAGTGGAAGTGGAATCTGTATCCCTGGGAAACTGTTTAAGACCCATCTGTCCTGGGTAATGTACTCCCAGTGTTTCGCATGCAGGGCAAGTTTCCCTCCTAAAGGTGCAAGTACTTGGGCAAGGCTTGGAAGAGTTAAGGATAAGTCATTGTGAGATTTTACCATAGGAGGACTGCTTACCACTCCCTGCTTTGGAGGTGGGAGTACTCCATTGCTTAGATCTGTGCACACCCTGAGACTGTAGTCTTGGTGGTCTGCTGGCCCTGGGTTTGGACTGAGAAGGTCTGGGAGGGACTGGAAAAGACCAGTTTTTTGAAGGCCAATGCCTACTGAATCTAGGTGGCTGTACTTGTAAGAAATCTTTAACAGTTTGCATAGATTTAGCTTTTTCCTCCATCCTTTTGAGGACTACTACTGCTTTATTGCCAAATAGATGCTCTTGGTTTAAAGGTGCATCTAGTAATTTTGCTTTGACATGGTCTGGCAAGGTTTGTTCCTTAAGCCAAGCATACCTTCCAAGAACAGACCCAGTGACAGCAGCCCTGCAAGATGTTACTAAGGCATCAAAACCACATTGCAAAGTATGTTTACCAACTTGGCTAGCAGAATGCTTTAAAACTCTTGTAAATCTTTATGTTTTGCACAATCAGAAATCAACATCATTTTCTGTTTAATTAGTTCCATAATATGCTGCTGATACTTTAACATATGAAACTGGCAATTTAAAGCCCTGATGGCAAGAGTAGCAGAGGTGTATACCTTCTTACCCCATCTGTCTAAAGCCCTAGAATCCCTGTCCGAAGGGGTAGGATTTTTGGCTGTTGTAGCCTTAATGCCTTTAGGTCCCTGGGAAATGGTCTCTGGATCTGCAGTAGGATTCTTAAAAGAGGAATTTGTGGGAGTCAGCTTCTCTATAGTACCTGTCCGGTTTCCTGGGATCTGGAAGCAAAGTATCAGGGGTAAGGCTGGATTCCAAGAAGACATCATCTACAATTTCCAGAACAGGAGGGATAGCTAGAGGCCTGTGCTGAGGCAAGTTTAAAAATTCCCTGAGTCTCTTTTTGGACTGAGAGTAGTCCTGCCTCTCCCAGCGGAAATGCTTTCTAAGGGTATGCACGGTTTCACCAAAACAAAAATCTTCTGGTGGGGAAGCAGAGGGAATGGAATCCTCTGCATCAGAGTCCTCATAGGCAGATAAGGGTATGTCCTGGTAATCAGAAGGGTCAGAGTTATCAGACTCCCGATTTGAAGAATCAGAAGGAAATTCAGTTCTTGGTCTTTTTGAGGGGGATTTAAAGTAATAACTTCTTCTGCCATTCTAAGCATTTGTTTTTGTGGCATGTGAGCCTGAGAATGCGCTTTGGTCAGTTTCCTAGGCGTAGTGCGAACTCTAGGCCTGAGAAATTTGGTATTTTTGGTTTGAAACAAAGTCATCGGTTTAATATGTAAATTGGAAGGCCTGAATACGCCTTCAGAAGATGGTGCCTGCACAGCGGGCACCAAGATCCAAGTTAGAGACATCCGCAGGTTCCATAGTCGAAGAAGCATCTTACGGCATACCGGACTCTGAATGGGTCTCAGTAGAGGCCTGCGAATCTGTAGAAGCGGGTATCAGGAGCTGCGAAAGTGCCTCACTGAGTACCGGTGGACTGGTGACTAGCTTAACGATAGCATTGTCGGCAGTTTTGGACCTATGCAGTCTGTCTCTGTCTTTATCCTTGCGTTTTTTCAGAAGATCGGTAGTCAGATGGCTTATCAAAGCCATTTTGGAATACGGAGATCGAGAGCGGAAGAATTTAGCGACAAAAATAGCTTGACGACTAATAGTTCGGGCATTGAACAAGGCACAAAACCGACAGCGAGGAACATCTTGGTCTGGGCCTAAACAGATGACGCAGTAAGAATGAAAACTTCTGTGAGGTATTTGCTTTCCACACGCAAGACAATTATTAATTTTTTCTGACATCGGTTAGAGCAAGAAAAAAGGATCCCCAACAGGGTACTTATCTTTTAGAAGACTTCAGGTCTGCAACTCGAAAAATGAAAATTTCAGGAGTCGGCCGACTGGCACTTGCGAACTGCTTCTGCTTCGGGCACTGCACGGCAAGAAAGACTGATGTAATGGCATCGGCTGCACGACAACGACGACCTGACGTTATGGAAGAAGTGACAGCATCTGACGCAGAAATCCCAAGGTATTCAGGCTGACTGAGAGCTACCTGCAGGCAGATAACCCAAATGTGATGACTGCAACAGTGAAACACGAAGAACATCAAATTGTTCTCACTGAGCCTGAGGCACTTCTTTCATTGCCTCACAGTATCTAGTGCTAATATGACGGCAATAGAGGTAAACTATGACCTCATGAAATACCGTGACTGGTGACAACAGGAAGTATTAATGAAGTGCAGCTGCAAGAAGGGGTGTACATACCACAACACAAGGAGGAACAATGAGTTGAAGCACCAGAGCTACAATTATATACATAAAGTAACAGCAAACACCAGTAAAAGGTGTAGCAACTATGGATACTTGAATCAGCGACTACCAGCTTGGTTTGGATGACTGCAGTTTACAGAAACAGGACTCTGTCACAGAATGCCCAAAGCAGACAAAACAAATGGTAGTGAGAGCAGCAGCAATAAAGTACAGTTGTGTACACTTACCATAAATGTAGATGTCTGAGTGTATTCACTGTTGTAGTCCTAAGTGGTGGGATTTCTTTTCATGGAAGCCCTTGGCCGGTCTGACTACCAGAGAATTTTCTTCTCCTCCTGAAGCCGGCAGATGCTCTGACTGATGTCAAGACAAGTGGGTATAAAGGGAGTCCGCCAGCACCATAACTTCAGTACTTTCTTGCTCCCAACATATAGGAGCCCCCTAATCAGACCTTAAGGTCAAGGGCCTAATCTCAAATTCCAGAGTATATACAAAGAAGGAAACCACCTAAAACTAAACAGAAGAATGGCCTCCCCCAAACTCATGGGCAAGAGGGAGAGGAGGAAGGGGAAAAAGTAATGAAACAGTGAATACACTCTAACACCTACATTTATATTACATGTACACAACTGTACTATGTTCTTCATGTTTCACTGTTGCAGTCCTAACTGATGGGATGACTCCTAAAGATGAAAAGCGGGTGAATGGAAAACTGATGGAGAGGAAAGGCTGCCTTGCAAGATGGCAGTGGCAAACCCCACTCTGGACTTGGAGAAGGTTGAAAGGTGATCAGGTTTGGTGAAGGTATGCATAGAGGACCAAGTGGCAGTTTCCAAGATGTCCTTAGTGACCATCCCTTTAAGAAATGCTGTAGATGTAGTAGTAGCCCTAGTGGAGTGAGACCTCACAGAGTCTGCTGGCTTCTTCTCATGATGGTTGTAGCAAAACAAGATACAGTGCAATATCCATTTGGAGACTGTTTGTTTAGAAACTGGTCTCCCCTCAAAGTTTAAGGCAAAGGCCACAAAAAGCTGATCAGACTTCCTGGCATTTTTTTGCTCTGTCCAGGTAGGAAAGCAGTTGCCTATGCACATCTAGTGTATAGAGGATTCTTCCCCCCTTGTTTTGAGGGTTAGAGAAGACGGTAAAAGCAAGTGGATGGTTTGGTTTACAAAGATCTCTGTAACCAGTTTATGCATAAAAAAAGAGGATAAAGTCCTTAGAGAGACTGTCAGGGTAGATGATGACGAAAGATTTCATACACACAGGGGCCTGAAGCTCTGAAACCCTTTTAGCTTAAGTAAAGGCTAGCAGGAAGTCTGTCTTCCAGGTCAGAAATATGATGTCTGTGGAGGCAGCTGGATAGAAAGGTGAGGGGGTGTGAGCTTCTGCAGAATGAAACAAAGATCCCAAGGGGAAAGGGGAAGTTTCCTCTGGGGTCTAATGTGGATAAACTCTAAGGAAGTGTTTCATGGGAGAATGGGAGAAGAGAAGGGGATGAGCTGGTAGCTGAGCTCAAATTGTTAAAGCATGCTTTTTAATAGAGGAATAAGAAAGCAATTTGTCAAAAAGTTCTGATGAGTATGAAAGGATATGAGGCATCCAAGCTTGAAGACGGCTCTATCCCTTTGTTAGCACCATACAGTGCGGATCTCTTCCATTGCCTGAAGTAAGATTTTCTTGTGCTAGGTCTCCTAGCTTCTTTTACAATGTCTAGGACCCGTTTGTCAAGGAGTGGCCTTCTCCAAGGGGTCAAAGTATCATCCAAGCTGTTAACCTGAGTTCTAGGTGGGGTTTATGACGGTGACTTGTTCTGTGTTAACAGTTCTCTTGTTGAGGCAGCAGCCATGATTCTTTCTTGCTTAGAGTGAGCATTAGAGGACAGCAGTGCTGCCTTGGTCATTCTGAGAGCTATTAGAATGACCCCTTGAACTTCTTTATCTTCAGCAGTACCCTATGGAGCAAGAGTACTGGGGAGAGGCATAGAGGAATAGGCCTGTCCAAGACATTCTTTTAGTCTCTGAACAAAACTTTCTCAAGTTGGTGCAGAGAGGTCTATTGCTGGCACACCCCACTCTGTGGATATTGTGACAGTCTGACAGGCTCCTACTTAGGTGATCTGCCAACTGACTGGTTTCTGTGCCATGAGGTGCAGATCTAGGGATTTGCGGTTTCGCAAATGTCCATGGCTGAGTGACATAAAAGGTCTAGAAAAACACAAAGCAGATCTGCTTTGCACACACCAGGTGCCGGCTTCACCATCAACACCCAAACATCTCAAATCATCCCCACAAAAAGGATTGCATCACTGGGGGCTTTGCTGGACTTCTTGCTTCAAAAAGCCTTCCTTCCTCCAGACAGTTACCTTTCTAGCTCTGCACTTCCAAAAGCTCCTTCTCCGGAATGCGTTGCTGAGGGAACAAGCCCTTCTTGAATATATGGAATTCAGCATCTTGGATGCTGTTTAGACAAAGATTTCTTTGCTTTCAAGGGTGAAGCGGTAATCAAGAAGATAAAGGATAAGACCAAGTCCAGGCAAACAGTAAAGGACTTCCTTCAGGTTCAACCTTCTCACTTCACTTGCAATTGCCGTACCAAGCAATGGTCCTTTCCGGCCTCCCAGTCTAAGACTAGACATAGGAGACCTCATAGGGGAAAGAAGTCAAAGACAGCACCAGTGTCCAGTGTCCCAGACAGTGGCAGGCATCTCTTCTAATGAGGGATCCTCTGGCTGCTGCCCTACTGGAAGCTTCTGGAGCATCATAGCCACAATGCAAAGAGTGCTTGGTTACATGAAAGCAGAAATTGCACAAGTCCAGCAGTTCCTTGGAGAGGGCCTTATTTTCAGTAACCAGCAGTTTTTGCTTTGTTTGCTCTAAAATGGTTTTCTGATACTTCACCAGATGAAACTGGCAATTCAAAGCCTTCATGACCAGGGTAGCAGAGGTGTAGACTTTCTTTACAAACCTGTCCAAGGTTCTACTTTCTTTGTCAGTGGGCAGTGAAATTTTAAAAGTACTGGCTTTAGCTCCCTTAGGACCCTGAGTCACCACTCCAGGGTCTATGCTACAGGGTTCTTGAAAAGATATCTGTGGAAATTTAGAACCATGTAAATTCTGTCACATTTTTCAGGGGCAGGAGAGGGAATCTGGCTGTAAGGAAGACTCCAGCAAGACATCGCCCACCACCTCTAAGCCTGGAGGAATGGCAAGAGGTTTATGCTCAGAGTTTTACAAACTCCTTAACTTTCTTCTCGGATTAAGTATAGCCCTGCGATTCCCAAATGAAGTATTCCCCTTACGGTATGTAGGGTCTTGTCAAAAGAAATGTCCTTGGGGGAGGCTGAGGCAAGGTTCTCATCAGAATCTGAATCTCCATAAGAAGCAATAGATAAACCTTCCTCAAAGGCAGATTCATTGGGTCAACATCAATTCACTTAACGCCACACTGTCAAACGGCATCTCATCAACAATACAGGCCATCAGACCATTCTGACTGCGACTGATTTATGGTAGAGATCAGGAAATTTGCCCTTTTCTCCATTGTAGTGCAGTCTCGGAGCTGGTATATATAATTAGTTGAGGAATGGGAGGCATAGCCCCCCTCCACCACATGGGGAGGGTTCAATGGACTGTATTGTCAGTGAGATGCCATTCAGTGAATTGACAGAGACCTGGATTAATCATTATGATTACTATCATCATCAAAATCAAAAGAATCTGAAGATCCCTGGAGGTAGATATCCCTTCTTCTTTTACCAGGAAAGATTCAGAGGCATAACTTCATAGAGAAAGGCATCTGGATCTGACGATGGTGATCAAATCCTCAGCCAACCTAATTAGGCCCTGTTGATGAGCTTGAGAGGGGGTGTTGGTAGGCCTCAGCTGGGGCCAGTTGGATGTAGCCTTTTTATGCGAGGGCTTAGGCCTGAGAGTGACTTCCATGCTAGTGCTGAGTCACGGGCAGACAGCCGAATCCTGGGGATGGTGAACTGAGGCAGTACCCTGACAATAAAAATCTCCGGTACCCCTTTGTCAGTTAGAGAGTGATTGTAGGAAGCCAGAACATGTGAAGAGGCTCCAGACCCAACCAACGCACTAAGTCCTTCAGCTTGTGTGGAAGTACAGGGACCAAGCAGCATATCAGACTCCAAACTGGTCTTGACAGGGGCATGTGCCACAACTTCAGTCAACACAGGGGACTGCAAAGGTCTCACCTTCTTCAATAATCCCAGGTGGACTGGTGGATGGCGAGTAAGTGTCACCCAGTACCCCAAGTCTTGGGCGTTTTTCCTTCTTATTCCTAGGGAGATCAACCTCAGCCCAACCAATGAATGATATAGTAGGTGAAGGTCCTGGCAATTTGCTAAAATGTCAGCCATACATTGAGAGCTCTACTGTTAAAGCGAGCACAGACGGTTAAGTACATTATGTTCTGGACCCAAACAAGTTACAGAAAAGAAGTGAAAGTCCTGGTGTGGGTATCTGCTTGCCATAGCAGAGACAAATTATTACCTTTCTCTGATATTAGTTAAAAACATATGAAAAGCTCCCCAATGGGGTACTTAGCTTTAGATGTCTTCTTTCTCTGGTGCAGACTAACTGATGCAATAAATAGCATATTGTCCTGGGCTCCGACAGCAAGAACTGGGGTTATGGCACCAGCTGATGCCCTTTATACCAATGACATCAGTCAGAGCATCCCCTGTCTTCAAGAGGAGAAGGAGAAAATTATCTGGTAACTGGGTTGGCCAAGGGCTTCCACGGCAGGGAACACCATCAGTTAGGATTGCAACAGTGAAACACAGAGAACATCTTATGGTTACTTAACAGTTTTACTGCAAAGCTGCAAACCACAGCAATGAGACAATAAGCAGTATAACTACAGCAAAAAGGAACTACACCCTAAATGATACGTTTACTATCTGCAATTATTTTCAGTGCCTGTTCTCAATTGTACACAACTGCATTTGTATATCTGCAATGGTCCACAACTGTGCTCAGTCACCCACAGGAGTGTGTGATGATGCCTAGATGGATAATGTTGATCACACAGTTTATTACCCAATGAGTAAAAGTCAGAAGTCACCACTTCACGGAGTTTTTTTTTTAAGCAGAACCGGAAGTTGCAAACACTTGGAACTTTCAGAACAGTGCTCAACAGTGAGTAACCACACTGCAGACTATGCAGCACTTACCAGATGTAGAGGGGTTTGGTTATGAGGTCAAGTCAGAGTAGGTATCTTCAGGAGTACTCTTTTAGTCACAGCTCAGAAAAGTAGAGTGATGAGGTCCATATACACACAAAGGAAGATTCAAGTCTAAGTTATATAGAAAGAGACATACTCAAATTCTTTTTACATTATTCTAGTACACATCCACATTATCAGAAAAGGAGCATAATCAAGGGTCAGTACGTCAGAATTAGCAGAATGACCTCTGACAACCAAGTTTTTAATACAGAGTATGAGAATTTGAAGAGAATGTTCCTGGACCCTGGTTATCCGGAAAGTTTAACAGATGGAGTTTGTCGTGAAGTAGTGGATAAATGTAAGGAAAATTTGGCCCTACTTTAGGGAAAGGAGAAACCAACAATGACAATACCCTCGATTGCGTCCTTCTTGGAGGTGCATTAGAAAGATCCGATAGTTTTGAAAAAGCTTTGTAACTGAAATTAATGGGGATGCATGGGTGATTAAGAAAATTTTAGTGCATGAATGGCAAAGATTTGCCCATTTGTTGGACTTGGGAGGCATTTTCAATACACCTTTTAAATATATTTACAAGAGAGGCTCTAATATTAAAGAAATATTAGAATAAAATAATAAGTTTAACATCAATAATAATAAAAGAAAGCATACATTTAAATGCGGCTTCTGCCCTCAATGTGTATACATATCTAACACTGAAGAAATTATGCTAGAGGTAAGGGATAGATATATATCTATTAATGCTCATTACACATGTAAATCTGAGGGAGTTGTATATCTAGGACAGTGTATCCAGTGCTCAGCCTTTTATGTCGGTAAGACAAAGGAAATTAAGAAAGAGGATATACAAGCAAATGTCTGATACAAGGCAAAGGAATACAAAAAGTTCACTATACAAGCACACTTTAATCTGTCCTGGTGCTAAGTTTACATTTTTGGTTTTGGAGGAAATTGTCAAGGATGTCAGGAGGAGGTTGTGGGAAACGAGACTGAATATAAGGAGTTGTTTTGGCAACTCATTTTGGAGGCCCACAAACCCCCTGGACTTAATGATTATGTATCCCTTGCACCTGTTTTAAAATTGAGGGCAGCTAAACTTTGACAATTGGAAGTTATACCCTTCTTCCTCCCCCTTTTTTCCTAATATACTTATATAATAATGTATGAATTCAGGTTTACACACCTATCATTATACTTATATAATAATGTATGAATTCAGGTTTACACACCTATCATTATTATAGGTATAGTTTTGGTACTTTACTATGTGCTATTTTAATGTGTGGTTTATCTACAGCTATTTATTACTATGCTGGCTCTATAATTATTTTATTAAGCATGTCTTAGCAAATGTAAATGTATGCTGTGAATATTCTGTAGGACACTAGATGGCATTATTGTTTTAATTTTATTTTGGCCATTTTATTTTAATATTATGATATAAAAAACTTACACTTATAAAAACCTTGTATGTATCACTATTTTAAATGTTTGAATATTTTATTTGTATTGCATATATGGTTATTTATTTAATTAATGGTGAAATGTCATTGGTTGTGATCAAGTGATGTTATTATAAATGCAGACATGTTGAGACTTTCATTGACTGCATCTGAAGAAGTCTTTTAAACGAAAACGCTGTGTATGCATTCATGTACGTTTTTCCTGCCTCTGTGCAATAGAGTCTCAATCTCCTCTATTGCCTGCTTGGTCTTTCGGTGTTTGATTTGATCACTGGTTGTTTTTTTACACCAGATTCCCTATTTTAACTGTTTACTTGTCTAAGTAATACCGAAGCTGCCTATGAACATCCAAGGAATGTAGGGTTCTTTCAGATGGATTTTGAGGTTGGGGAAAAACAGGGAGGTTAATGGCCTGACTTAAGGACAGGTCATTAACCACTTTAGGCATGAATGAGGGGTTAGTCCTGAGGGAGACCCTGTCCTTATGGAAGATGAGGAATGGGGGGGTAGCCACCAAAGCCTGGATTTCTGAGACCCTCCTGGCGGATGTGAGGGCTACCAGCAGTACTGTTTTCCAAGCACATAGTTACAGTGATGTTAAGTGAGCTGATTCAAAAGGAGGTAGGGTGAGTTTTTCAAGGACAAAATTAAAGTCCCATGAAGGCAGTATTGGTTTTCGAGGTGATATGATATGGAGGACCCCTCTTAAGAAAAGTTTTACCTCTAATCTGGATGCCAAGAGAGGAACCAAGAGGAGACAGGTGGAAATGGCTGACAAGTGCACCTTAACAGTAGAGTAAGTCAGTCTTGAATGTAGAAGCTCACACAAGTAAGAAAGGACCATAGGTACAGAAATAAGAAAGGGGTCCTGTTTTTTCTTTTGACACTATCTGGAGAATCTTTTCCATTTTGACACATAATTTCTCCTGGTACTAGGTTTCCTGGCCCCCTGCAGGACTGAATATAGGTGTCTAAAGGGGCTCTATCACCCACAGAGTGAGTCTGAGGTTGAGCACCTGAGGATGTATGAGAGACCCCCTTGTCTTGTCTGAGTAGGTCGAATCAGTGGAGTAACCTGTGGTAATTGCTCTTGGCTAGTAGATGAAGAAGGGGAAAACAATGCTGTCTTGGCTAAAAGGGAGTCACCAGCAAGATTTCTGGTTTGTCCCTTTGAATCTTCAGAAGGACTCTGAATCAGTGTGAAGGGGGAAGCAGATAACAATACATCCCCCATCCATGATGGGGGATGTGGACCTGGAGACAAACAGATCTGCCTGAGGAATACCCTACTTTGGAATGAACTCCAAAAACACCTCCCTGTGAAGCATCCATTCGTGAGAGGGTGCACAGGTTCTGCTGAGTGTGTTCTCCATCACATTCTCTGCTGAAGGAATGTACACTCCCTGCAGGCGAATGTGCAATTCTGCTGCCAGGGACCAAATCTGAATTGCTAGGCTGCAGAGCGGGTAGGTCCTTGCCCCCTCCTGCTTGTTGATATACCACAGGATAGTCATATTGTCCATGACAACTTTTAAGGTGCCTGGTAGGAAAACTGGATGGAAGGTTTGCAAGGCTAAGAGAAGGGCCCTCATCTCTTTGATATTGATGTGGTCCCTTTGTCTGAAGGAGGACCACTCTCCCTGAACTTTGTCTTGTTTGTTGGGTCTACTTCACCTTATCGCATGTTGAAAATATCGAACGGCTATAATGTCGTAAATGCTGTACATCGAAAGTGTTGTTGCAGGATCATGGTACAGTGGGGATGAGAAAATTTGCTCTTTCCTCACTGTAGTGCGATCTCGGAGTTGGTATATATAATTAGCGGGGGATGTGGGGGGGGTGCAGCAGCCCCTCACAAGAACAGTTTCAATGTATGGCATTTTCGATGTTTATGCTGTCCGATATTTTCATCTTTCGACAAGATAATATAGACGCTGTTTGTTGTGGGTTTGCAGGGCTGCTCCCCAACCTTGGTCTGAAGCATCTGTGAAGATTTGTTGCGAGTGTGTGGGGATCTGCAAAGATATAGCCTGACAGAGGTGTATGGCTGCAATCCACCATTGCAGCTCTTTTTTGGGCATGGGAGGAGAGGAAGAGGAGTATCCAGGGAGTGTGAATGTTGGTTCCACTAACTACTCAGCACCCACAGAAATTTTCTCATATGCAGCCTTGCTAAGGGGAGCATTGATATCAAGGATGCCATGGGGACTAGGACCCTCAGGAATTCCCTTGCTGATAAGGTTTGTAGAGAGAGGAGTGTTTGCAGATAATGTGTAATCACTTCCACCTTCTGGCAAGGAATGAAAACTGCCATCTGGTCTGTTTTTATCATGCACTCGAAAAAAAACAGGTCTTGGGTGGGTGTCAGGTGAGATTTTTCCTGGTTCACAGTGAACCCTAGGTTTGCCAAGGTATTGGACACCATACCTAAGTGGTGACAGAAGGTGTGGCAATCCTGGCGAAGTATCAACAGGTCGTCTAGGTGTGGATATATATGAATGCCCTGCACTCTGCAGTGGGCAGTAACTGTAGCTAGGCACTTTGTGATGACTCTGGGGGCTGTGGAAAGCCCAAATGGCAATGCAGAAAACTGAAAATGCAAGGAACCCATGGAAAAGCATAGAAACTTCCTGCAGCTAGGGTAAACAGGAATATGAAGGCAAGCATCCTTCAGATCCAGGGATACCATGAAGACTTGGTGAGGGATGAGAGGTAGGAGGTGATGCAAAGTGAGCATTTTGAAGGCAGGCACCTTGAGAAATAGGCTGAGTACAGACAAATCCAAGATTGGCCTCCAAGGGCCATCTTTTCTTGCAACCAAAAACATCCTGGAGTAAAAACCCCCCTGTTTGTGTGTTCTGGAGGTACTCTTTCTATGGTGCCCTGAGCTTGGACCTGATCCAGAATTGGGGGGAAGAGATGAAGCTGACTTGTAGGTGTGGTTGGGGTGTCCCCTGAAAGGGAAGAAGCATCAACCAAGTCAAAGTATCCTTTCTCGATGATGGAAATGACCCAAACCTCTGGGTTAATTTTCCAACAGGAGGGTAGGGGAAAGGGTGAGGTAGTGGGAAAGGGAGTGGAGTTGGGCAATGGGTTTGGGTCACAATGGAGGGGCTCTGTCCTTGGTCAGGCTGCCTCTGAAACTGAGTTGGAATGGAGGTGGAGGGTTGTTTAGGAGTGAAGTGTCTCTCCTAGGCTGCCTCCATCTCTTAACCTGTGGGGCACTGAAATGAGATGATTGCCTTCTAATAAAGGTGGTCCTTTGAGGGTAGTTCCTATGATACCTAGGAATAGGAGAGACCAGCAAATGCTTTAAATTTTGCAGCTCCTTGTCCTTTTCCTGTAGGGATTTAATGAGGTCTGCAGAGGCTGCACTAAAAAGGGCCATCAAGAGGTGCATCTAGCAATTTGATCTGGACATTCATAGGAAGGGCTGTAACCACACCCAAGAATATATTCTCAGGACAGAACCTGAGGCTGCAGATTTGGAGGAAGCCTCTACCACATCATAACTGCATTTTATGGAGTGCCTGGTCACCTGAGAGGCAGTAGAGAGCAGGGCAGACAGTTGTGATTTAGCCGGAGAGTCTGCCACATTTGGAATCAGTGCAGAAGCTTTTGAGAGGGCATCTAAAACAAACCTAGCCATGTGGGTTTGATAGTTTAAGGCTCTGATGGCTAGAATGGAAGAAGCATACACCTTCTTTCCTAGCCTATCCATACATTTGCTGTCCTTGTCAGTGGGAAATAGAGAGGTGGAGGGCATCTGTCTTGATGATTTATCTGCTGACACTGAAATGACAGCGGAGTCTGCAGGGGGTTCTTGAATAAGAACAGTGTATCCTGAGGAACTTTATAAAATCTATCTGGATGTTTAGAAGCTGAGGGCTGAGAGTCAGGGTTTGGGATGCAGCCATAAAGGCATCATAAAAGGCTGGAAGTGTGTGTGTGTGTGTGTGTGTGTGTGGGGGGATTATGATGGAGATGTCTGGTCCACCTGCAGTAATTCAAAGTATCTCTTTTTTGTTTTAGCGACATACGAGGCCTGCCATTTATCATGTTCGCTCAACAGAGAAATGGCGTCCCCAGTGGAGAATTCCTCTTCTGGAGATTCAGGACTAATAGAGTCCTCCTCCTAAGGGGTTAATGAAGCCCTTGAAGGATTCTATCTGGGAGCAATAGTTAAGTGACTCATCAGAGAAAGAGTTTTCTTCTTCTGAATCCTCTAAGGTCTGCACAGGTGTAGGGGCTGGTAGAGGTACCTGAAACTGGAAGGCCCAGAAAAGATTTGGGTAAAAACTTCCCATTCAGGAGCTGGATCAGCTTCTCTATGTTCCTGTGTTTTAATTTGTTTTCTCTTCAGAGGAGGAGAAGGATGTGCTGATTTAGAGGCCAACGCCTGGGAGGACGGAAAGGCTAGAGTAAGCCCTACCGATGTCCCAAGCCATGGTTCCCCTTCGCCATCAGGGGCTGATGGCTGATCAACCTCAGCAGACGTACTCTGTGTTTCTGCCGAACTGGCTTCCACCATGGTTTTCGGTTCTAGCTGTGGAACGGGTGTCCGATGAGACCATGGGCTAACATCCACCTTGAGAGTCTCACCGGACTCCTGAGGTGCAGCATGGGCATCAGGCCTAACTTTCTTGGCCTTCTTCAGCGGCGGCTTGTTAGAGGTACCTACCTGATCTTCCATGCCCAACGCTAGATGCTGGACCCTCTGGTTTTCTAAATAAAGCTTTAAAGCAGCTAGATGGCTACAAAGCATTTCAGGTACAAAAGACTTGCTCATATCGCAAGACGTATGGTCATAGCCTTCACCTAAACAGAATAAGCACGTATCATGCATGTCCTTATGCGGAATTTGTCTTCCACAAGCATGCTTCCCCTTCCTAGCTGACATGTATGTTTGAAAAGCAATAAGAAGGTAACAACAAACCCAAAGGGGTACTTATCTGTATCGGACAGCCAAAACAAATGAACAAACCGATTCCTGGAGCTGGGGATTGGCGGTCCATAGATAACTGCAGCAGAAATGTTCTGAAGGGGGTATGTGCAGATGTCGCTTTTATAGCCGATGTCAGTTTATGGCCCTGACAAGCAACGTAGTATGTACCCCTGCTCCTAAGACTTTGGTATACTGGCCGGATGTCCAGTGCTGCAGAGGCAGCAACCTCCCCACAGTTATGAAAACTGCAACATGAGAATAGAAGGACATCTACAAGGAAATAAAGCAAAAACAAACAAAAAAAAAGAAATGCTTTACAAACCATTAAATTTCATTGCAGAAGTATATTAAAATCAAAATCTTAGTGTACAATCATGTAAAAAACAAACAGCAAGTGGTATTAAATAATTTGGACTAAACAGTAGTTTTAAAATATTTTTGTGAAATAATAGACTTAAAGAGGTGATATTACTAATTTCATTACATGATGCAGGTGTAAAAGTTTACTTAGCAGCAACATCAGTGACATTTAGTATGTATATATCATCCCCAGACACAAAAAGTGTGGAACCTAAAGACTAGCAAAGTGATAAAACAGTCAAGTAACAGAGTTTTGGAATTTTGATGTTCACATGAAAAGTCTTCATATGGCCAACACAAGGTGGAGTCTGTGATGATGTGAGGTACTGCCAGCTGTGCTAGGGAGAGAAGGGCCAGTGCATATGTAAGACATGCCAGCATAGCTAGCTGCAGTTTTGTAAAGAATTATACATCATCTGAATATCAAACTGATTTGTACAGAAGCTTGGTTAAAAATGTATTTGTAAAGCTGCTTGTGTTAAAAATGTTTCAACAGTAGGTCCTGCAGGACAGAAAAGAAATATACATGTATGTCAGGCTGTATTGTTTTAACTGCTAAAATGTATGTATTTTAACAGCAGATACTGGAAGGGAATGAGCTAAGCTCAGCCCAGCTAAGCCCAAGAGAAACAGCCTCAAATTAAATGACTTGGTTTAGGCCATAAAGATTCTTTCTCATA
The DNA here is from genome assembly GCF_019279795.1 of Protopterus annectens. Taxonomy (NCBI): domain Eukaryota; kingdom Metazoa; phylum Chordata; order Ceratodontiformes; family Protopteridae; genus Protopterus; species Protopterus annectens. Next base: position 525,316,771 of record NC_056748.1, read on the forward strand.
GGTCTGAATGAAGCCAGAGGCACAATGTGTATGAAAAGCCTTTCTACAGGAAGGATAGAAGTGCTGGAATTGTTTTACAGCATCCAGATCCTATATTAAGCCTTTAGCTAAAGTTCCTAAGTTCTGTGTGTGTATATTGTAACACATATGTGCCAAATCCTGGCTCAGTGTCTAGTGAGAGGGTAGTGTGGGAACCAAAGTGTCAAGTGACCAGATGTGATGTTATCCTGTAGCCAGCACAGAAATTGTATTTAAATACTAGTCAGAGATGTGACAGTGGCATTCAGCATTTGTCTTCTGCTGGCTCTTCAGGCCTTTCATCCTCTTTTCTCTCCAGGGCCTCTCAAGGTGTCCACAGACAATAACACAGTGATGTGGTATATCAACAAACGGGGAGGAACGAGACCTAATCTTCTTTGCCAGTTGGCACTTTTGGTATGGGCTCTTACTGTCAGGTATCAAGTAACTTCGGGCAGTTTATATCCCTTCTGGACAGAACACTGTGGCAGGCACTTTGAGCAGGTCCTTAACTCAGTCCGGCAAAGGGATGTTTACAAGGATGTGTTTTGGGACATTATCCACCAGTGGGGTACTCATGTGGATCTTTTTGCCTCCCCTCCGAACAAACAACTTCCTCCGTTTTGTCCCAGAGTCCTAGGTCCTCTGGTGGGGAAGGTGGATGCACTCGCATTTTCATGGAAGTGGATGTTTCTTTATGCATTCCCTCCCCTCCCTCTCATTCCAAAAGTCCTGTTCAAGATTCAACAGGATGCTCACAAAATCTTGTTGGTGACTCCATTTTGGCTGTGACAGCGCTAGTTCCCTCTACTTCTGCATCTAGCCAGTGGCAATCATCACAAGTTATCTCACAGGGTGGATCTAATCACACAAGACAAGGGATCTCTCATCCATCCTCACCTATCCATGCTTCAACTGACACAGGGCGGTAGGATTTTGATCCCTCACAGACGCTTTTTTTTGAGGAGGTGCTGCAAGTCTTGCAGGATGCCAGCAAACCTACTACCAGGAAATCCTACTTCTCCAAATGGAAGAGGTTTTTTATTTGGTCTCTCTCTCTCTCTCTGTCATAGTCTGGAGCCACATCCTGTGGATGTTGCTTTGGTTCTTAAGTTGCTCAATGCTGGTTTGGCCTATTCTTCTAAGGCCCACTTATCAACTGTCTGTTTGTCTGCCTTCCTCTCCTCCTTTAGTTTCTAGATTTAAAGTTAAACAATTTCTTAAAGGCATCCTTAATATCAGATCTCCCAAGAAGACTGTTCCTCCTCTCTGGGATCTTAATTTTGTAATGGAGAAGTTGACTCAGGCTCCTTTTCAGCCTGCTGCTTCAGTTTCCTTGCTGCATTGTTCCTGGAAAACTGTTCTTTTGTTATCTCTTATTTCTGCAAGATGGGTGTCTGAGTTGCAGGCCCTTATGCTTGGCCTTTTTTGGTCATTTATGAGGACAGTGTGTCCTTGTATACTAACCCTTCTTTTATGCCCAAGTTGATTAATGAGCCATCAATAAATCAGTCTATTAATCTGTCTACTTTTTCACCTGTCCGCAATAGGACAGTCAGAGTGCGCTGCATACTTTGGATGTGCAAAGGCAACTCTGGGTTTACTTGGATAAGACTAAGGCTATTAGAAAATCTGCTCAATTATAAGTTTTGTTTCATCCTAGATCTTTGGGACTTGCTGTATCTAAGCAAACTATTTCTTCTTGGATTTCTAAGACTATTTTTTGTTGCACTTTCCACGGCAAGAGCCTTCTTTCTTCAGTTAAGGCTCATTCTGCTAGAGTTGTGGCTGTTTTGGGTACTTTTTTCCCCAAGGGCTTAGATACTAATCCTGCTCTTAAATCAGCTACTTGGACTTCTGTTCATACCTTTACCATGCACTACAAGTTGGATGGCATCTACAGAGCTAGGATAGTTTTTGCTAGTGCCGTTCTTCATGGCTTTTTTACAGGGATCTTCCTGTGCCTTCCTCCTCCCAATTTCCTCTTGAGGTTTGGCACTCTCCCATTGCTTAAAAACACTGCAGCAGTGAATGTAAGGACATAGTACAGTTGTATAAAATCTTAGCGTAATGGTAGATGTCCTTGTCTTCACTGCTGCAGTATTCGGTCCCTCCCTCCATCCTCCTAATCTTCTGCCTTCCTTCATGTACAGGTTACCTCTTGGGTTTCTTGGACTGTGTTCTTACTGGGGCATTCTGATTATGGTAGGCCTGAATGTCACCTTTATGCCCTATGCTATGCAAGAAACGTTTGGGTGAAGTTCTGTGTACCTTTTAAAAGCAACAAGTAGTCTTTTGGTAGACTGGCCAGACATTCCAGCTTCCATGGCAGGGAATCCCCATCTGTTAACAATACTGCAGCAATGAAAGCAAAGACTACCATTATGGTAAGATTTTACACAACTGTACTTTTCTAAATTGTTTGATACTGATTATTTAAAATATGACAAGGTTAAATAATGTTTATTGGAATGTATTAAGTTAACACCTGAAGCTTACAGAAAAAGTTTTGTAAGCAACAGTAGGTCTTGCTGGACAGAAAAGAAATATACATGTATGTCAGCCTGTATTGTTGCAACTGCTGAAATGCATACATTTTAACAGAGGTTAATGAAAGGGGAGGGGTTAAGCTCAGCCCAGCTAAGCCCAAGAAAAACAGCCTCAAATTAAATTACTTGGTTTAGGCCATAAATATTCTCTCTCACAGGTCTGAATGCAGCCAGAGATGCAATGTCTATGAAAAACCTTTCTGCAGGAAGGGTAGACGTGTTAGAATTGTTTTGTAGCTTCCAGATGCTCTATTAAGCCTTTAGCTACAGTTGTGTGTGGGTGTACTATGACACATCTGTGCCAAATCCTGGCTCAGTATGCAGTGAGAGGGTAGTGTGGGAACCACAGTCAGGTGACCAGATGTGATGTCAGCCAGCAGTGAAATTGTATTTAGATACTAGTGAGAGATGTGATAGTGGCAGTCAGCACTTTATTAGAATGACAAGAGACACACCCACTTCATTTTGCCTTGCTCTAGCAAGTAGAGAACAGTAATTCTTCAGTCATTCAGGAAAACATAGTGAGATAAATTAAATATTTTTTCTATATACGTCATTGTCTTTCCATTGGTGTTTTTAATATTTCATGTGACAAACTCTGGTATTTATTGTAAATAGTATTCAGTATTTTCATGTTTTCCATTTTTATTATTAAATATTTCTATACCTTTCATTGTGGCTGCTCTTTTAGAAAATATTTAACCTTCGAGAGTAATTGCATATATTTAGTGACACTATGGCACCACATTCCTGAAAGTCTTGCCACTTGATCAACCATTACCATTTGTATAAGTATTAATTTTACTAAGAGTAACTGGGTACCCTGGTAAGAGACTTAGAGTAGCCAGCTTTGGGGATGTTCTGGTGGTAGTGTATTTATCTTATAATCTGGGTGGAGGTGGCAAAGCGGGTAAGCCAGCCTTTCCCAGTTGTGTGTGTCAGCTACTTTGAAGAGGGACACAAAGCAATGATTTCACAGAGAGGGTGGTGAGGTCTTGGCTTGGAACACCTATCTAAGGACTCAGCTCTATAGCTGTGTCAGTGGGGAGTCTTATTTAGGACCTAGAGAGGTAGCCCAGCCCCAGGAATGGAGTGTGCATTCCCTCTGTGCTTTTAAGGGAAAAGTACAGTTGTGTACCTAACATAAATGTAGATGTTCGAGTGTATTCACTGTTGCAGTCATTACACTTGGGTTATCCTGCTGGCAGGCAACCCGCAGTCAGCCTGAATTCCAAAGTCCTGGTCCAGCATCGGTTGCGGTCGCCTCTTCCCTGACGTCAGTGCGCCAGGGGTATAAAAGATGCAGCCGACACCATTTTCTTCAGTTTTTCTTGCCCCAGATGTCAGGTGCCCCCAAAAGGGTAGGCTGTAAAAATTATGATCATAAAAAAGTATGCACATAACCTTCATCTACAAGCAAATACACCACATAGGTTGTATAGAATAGATAGGTACAGATAAGTCCCAGCAAAGAAAAAGGGGGATGGTGGGAGGGTAACCTGGACTGCAACAGTGAATACACTCGAACATCTACATTTATGGTAGGTACACAACTGTACTATGTTCATCGTGTTTCACTGTTGCAGTCATTACACTTGGGTTGAATCCCAAAGCTGAGGTTGGGCGGCTGGGCCTAAATAGAGTTTGGAGTGGCTATGAGGCCCTGCAGAACTGCAGTGGCAAAGCCTGCTCTGGATTTAGAGTAGAGAGGTAAATGGTAGTGCTTTGTAAAAGTGTGCACTGAAGTCCATGTTGCAGCCTCCAAAATATCCTTGGTTGGTACTCCTCTGAGGAAGGCTGCTGAAGTGGCTGCTGCTCTGGTAGAATGTGGCCTAATGCCCTTGGGCACTGATTTGCCATGTTGTGAATAGCAGAAACAAATGCAGTGGCCTATCCATTTTGAAATAGTCTGCTTTGAAATGGCTTTTCCTTGGGAACCTGCAGCATATGCCACTAAGAGTTGTTCAGTCATTCTGAAGGCTTTAGTCTTGTCCAAGTAAAAGCATAGCTGCCTGTGTATGTCCAAAGTATGCACAAGTCTTTCCCCCTTATTCTGTGGGTTTGGATAAAAGGTAGGCACATGTATGGTTTGGGTTAAGAGCCATGCTGGACATTACCTTAGGCATAAATGTGGGGTTTGTCCTTCGAGAAACCCTGTCCTGATGAAAAATAATAAAAGGTTCCACAGCCATTAGTGCCTGTAACTCTGAGACTCTTCTTGCTGAAGTTATTGCTAGGAGAAGAGCGGTTTTCCATGACAAGTATTTTATCTCTGCTGTATTGGCTGGCTCAAAAGGAGGCCGTGTGGAGATTTTCCAAGACAAAATTGAGGTCCCATGTAGGCATTGGAGCGCTCCTAGGAGGTTTTATGTTTTTGGCCCCTCTGAGAAACTGTCTTAGCAGTGGATGAGAAAAAATAGGTGGGTCCGTATTGTAATGAGCTGAAATGGCAGAGGCATGGATCTTAATTGATGAGAAGGATAGGCCTTTGTCCAGCATCTCAGTTAGGTATTGCAAAATCTGAGGAATATTTGGTTCAAGCGAGTCAATCCCCTGCGCTTGGTTCCAAGCACAGAATCTCTTCCATTTTTCTGCATAAGATTTTCTGGTGCTGGGCCTCCTGGCCTCCAAAATAACATCCATAACTGCTTTAGAGAGAGGTGTGTTCTGAACGATTACATTATCCGCCATGCAGCCAGATTTAGGGTTTTGAGTTGGCTGTGAAGGATATGATTGTTCTGTTGGGTCAGCAAATGAGGTATTAGAGGCAATGTCCAGGCTGGGGCTTGAGACAAGCTCTTTAGGATTGGGTACCAGTGCTGGCGTGACCAGTCTGGGGCAATCAGTATCATTTTTGGCTTCTCTTGTCTGACCTTTAGGAGTACCTTGGAGAGGAGAGGCAGAGGAGGGAAGGCATATACTGTAAGGGCTTTCCAGCTGAATGAAAGGGCATCCACTTTCCATGCTTGCTTGTGATGTCAGAGTGCAGAATCTCTGTAGCTGGCAGTTGTGAGGGGAGGCGAATAGATCTATGTCTGGGCATCCCCATTTCCCTGTTATCATGTTGAAGATTTGTGGATCCAGTTTCCACTCGTGAGGATCCATGAGGTTTCTGCTTAGTTCGTCTGCCAAAGTATTTGTCTTTCCTGGCAGGAATTGTGCTTACAGATGTACTTGATAAGTCAATACTGTGTTCCACAAAGTCATGGCTTGCCTGCAGAGGGGGTAGGAATGTGTGCCCCCTTGCTTGTTTATGTACCACATGACTGTAGTACTGTCTGTCTGTATCAGTAGTTGTCCTGGATGAAGTAGGTCCATGAAGGCTGTCAGGGCATTTTGTACAGCTAGCATCTCTTTTTGATTGATATGAAGATGCATTTGGTTTGTGGGCCATGTGCCCTGAATACATTTTCCTGCCATGTGCGCCTCCCAGGCATAATCTGATGCATTTGTTGTTAGTGTCTGCCTAGCAGTGGACAAGGTGAATGGCTGTCCCTTGTTATGGTGACAGGCTTGTGCCCACCATTGAAATTCCTGTTGCAGGCAGGGAATGGGAGTAATTACTGTTTGCGGGCTGTGGCAATGTTGAGTCCAAACACTTTTTAGATACCACTGTAGTTTCCTCATATGCAGTCTTGCATATGGAATTAGTAGAATGCAGGATGCCATGTAGCCCAGAGCCTACAGAATTTTCCTTGCAGATAACTGGGTCTTTGTTGCCATGTCTTTGAAGTAAGAAGTCAGATGCCTTTGTTTGTCTGGCGTGAGATAAGCCATCTGGGCAGTTGTATTTAAGCTTGCATCCAGGAATATTATCTCTTGAGAGGGCACTAGTTTTGATTTCTTTTAGTTTACTGTGTACCATAGGCAAATAAGTAATCTTTTTACAAACGCCAGATGCTGTAGTAGAATATCTTTGTCCTTTGCTTGAATAAGGCAGTCATCCAAGTAGGGGTATATTTGAATTCCTCTGTCTGCAAAATGCAATTACTGGTGCCAGGCATTTTGTGAAGACCCTGGGCACAATAGATAAGCCAAAGGGCAGTGCAAAGAATTGGTAGTGCATTGAGCCAGCTATGAATCTGAGGTATCTTCTGCAAGTTTGTCTGATTGGGACATGCAGGTATGCCTCTTTGAGGTCCAAAGTTACAAGCCAAGCCTTCTTGTCCAGCATGGGCAGAAGGTGCTGTAGAGTCAACATTTTGAATTTTGGGACGTCCAGAAAAGTATTTAGTATTGACAGGTTCAGAATTGGTCTCCAGGTTTTGTCCTTTCTTGCTACTAAGAAAAGTCTTGAGTAAAATCCTTGTCCCTGCTCTTGTTGTGGCACTGGCTGAATAGCCCCCATGTCCGTGAGAGATGAAACTTGTTTTTGTGCCTCTTGCCATTGATTGCGTGGCAGATCTGGCATACCTTTTGCCTTTGGAAGGGTGTGAAAGTGGAACCTGTAGCCCTGAGAGACTTTATTTAAGACCCATTTGTCCTGGGTGATCTTGTGCCAGTTTTGTGAAAAAAGTGTTAGCTTTCCCCCTAAGGGTGCTGCCAAAAAATAAGTGCTTGGCATTGGCAGAGGGAAGTCAATGGGTCTGTTTTTCTATAAGGCTGTGATTTGTCTTCTCTGCTTTCGGAGATAGAAGCACCCCATTGTTTGGGCCTGTATGAGCCCTGGGGCTGTTGCCTGCCTCTAGGGCATCTGAATCTGCCTCTTTGTGGTCTGTCTGACACAGGAAAGGACCAATTCTTAGAGGGCCAGTTCCTGCTAAATCTGGGTGGCTGTACCTGTAAGAAATCCTTTACTGTCTGCATAGATTTTGCCTTATCCTCCATTTTCTTTAACACCTCCTCTGCCTTAACACCAAACAAAGTATCATGCTGTAATGGAGCATCCAATAATTTTGCTTTAACATGATCAGGCAGATTCTGTTCCTTTAACCAAGCATGCCTTCTAATAACAGAACCTGTAACAGCAGCCCTGCACGAGGCCTCCAGTGAATCATAGCCACATTGCAAAGTATGTTTTCCCACTTGTTCAGCTGCATGCAATAAATCCTGCAAATCTTTGTTCTCAGTACATTCAGAATTTGTCAACATTTTTTGTTTTAACAAAGACATTAAATATTGTTGATATTTGAGGATATGAAACTGACAATTTAAAGCCCTTACAGCCAAGGTAGCAGAAGTGTAAACTTTTTTCCCCCATCTGTCCAAAGCCCTAGAATCTCTGTCTGAGGGGACAGGGTTTTTGGCAGAAGCAGCCTTGACCCCTTTGGGACCCTGTGAGATAGTTATTGGGTCAGCAGCAGGGTTTTGTAAAGAAATTTATGGGTGTCTGGGACCCTGTAGTATCTGTCTGGCTTGACAAGGGCAGGAGGTAAAGAGTCTGGAGACAGGTCGGACTATGAGAAAACATCATCTACTATGTCTAGAACAGGGGGAATTGCAAGAGGTCTGTGCTGAGGAAGTAAAAGAAAGTCTCTAAGTCTTTTCTTAGAATCGGAATAATCCTGGCTCTCCCAATGGAAATGCTCCCTCATGGTATGCAGGGTTTCCCCAAAAGAATAGTCCTCCAGAGGAGAAGATGAAGGAATAGAATCTTCAGCATCAGAATCCTCATAGGGAGGAACAGAATATCCCTTATCAGAAGAGGAGTCAGAGGAAATGGAAACCTGATCAGAGGAATCATATTCAGTGTCTTGCCTAGGCCTCTTATCAGGAGGGGGATGGGAGCCCCTGAACAAAGTAATTAGGTCTTCGGCCATTTTGAGCATCTGTTTCTTAGACATAGAAGCTTGTCCTGGAGAATGCTTTATTGGTTTCCTTGTCTTTAAAACTGTTTTAGACTTTGTCTTGGATGCTGAAGTAGGCTTTATATAAAGTTGTGTAAGTCTGAAGACACTCTCAGAAGCAGATGCCTGCTCAACGGCTCCGGACCCATCTGAGGGATTAATTTCCAAAGGACCAATACCTTGAGTATCCAGAGGCCTAGCTGTCTTCACGTGGGAGTCGGAGGCGGCCTGTGGCTCTGAGGTAGCGGGAGTCAGGGGCTGCGAAAGCGCCTCACTGAGCACCAGCGAACTGGCGACTGGCCTAGAAGAGGCTTTGTCGTCGGTTTTGGACCTCGGATGCTTGTCCCTGTCTTTACCCTTGCGTTTTTTATGAATTCCGGTCGTCGGTTGTTCCGACGGCATTACGTAGTTAAACCTTCTGCCAAAATAATGAAATGCAAAGTTGTACCGACGCTTAATAGTGCGTTGGTTAAATCTAGCACAAAACCGACAACTAGCAACGTCGTGGTCAGGGCCTAGGCAAGGAATACCGTAAGAGTGGAAATCCTTATGAGGTATTTGTTTCCCACAAGAAATACAATTGTTAACTTTTTCTGACATCGGTCTGGAGCAAGAAAAAAGTTTCCCCAACGGGGTACTTACCTTTATTGAAGACTTCGGATCTGAAATTCGATTTCAAAAATCTCAGGATTCGGCCGACCGGCACTTGCGAACTGCTTTTGCTTCGGGCACTGCGCGGCAAGAAAGACTGAAGAAAATGGTGTCGGCTGCATCTTTTATACCCCTGGCGCACTGACGTCAGGGAGGAGGCGACAGCAACCGACGCCGGACCAGGACTTTGGAATTCGGGCCGACTGCGGGTTGCCTGCCAGCAGGATAACCCAAGTGTAATGACTGCAACAGTGAAACACGATGAACATCTGTACTTGATGCAGAGAGCTGCACCTGAAAAGTGTGTGTGTGTGTGTGTGTGTGTGTGTGTGTGTGTGTGTGTGTGCGTCTATTTTTTTTTTCTCAGTTAACGTTCCCCAACGGTGTCAGTTAGGATTGAGGCTCCTTGATCAATGCCGCAGAGAAGGAATGTCAAGAGTTCAATCAACAAATGGTATAGAACACTGCGGGAACATTTAAAAGTCATCTTACTGCACTGGGGTATAAAATATTGAGGAGGAATAGCACAGTTGTGTTACTCACTTAAAATAATTATAGATGTATGAGTATGTTCACTGTTGCAGTATTGTCTGCATTTGGAACTTCTGCCAGAGAAGGTCCAATGTCCTTCCTGACTTCCAGAGCTTTGCAACCTCCTACCCCCCACGCTGGGTGAACAGTCTCCATCTGAGGTACAAGAGGGAAGTATGCTTACATATTCGTCTCTGGTTCTTGCTTAGCCTGATTGCCTCCATGAACCTGCAGCTGATTCACACCAGTAATTGCCTAGGTGGACAAGAGAACAAAGACTACTCCATATCAATGCCAACTTGATGAAACACCCCAAAGCTGCCTCTCTAAGTTGTATGTCAACCTGAAAAGGGAAGATGCCTTCTGGTGGCTGTAGTGAGGAAGGAAGTGTGACTGAGTCCACCCCAACCTGCTGGACACCTACAGAACAGGAGGAAGGCAGTACTGCAACACTGAACTTACTCCAAGGGCTAGAATTAAGGTAAGTTCCTAAAACTACTGTACTATCTTCATTAGTCCACTGCAGAAGCAGTCGTTACCTTTGGGGACCTTCCCAAAACATACAAGACCAATGAACGTTAGCCATAGTAACCCTTACAGGATTGCCATGGTAAATCCTGCCCTGGCACTACAGGCAATGTCTAAGCTATAACTCTTACACAGAAGCAGTGGACCAGGTAGCTAGATTTACGATACACTGAGTTACTGATAGCCCTCCCCTCCACATACATATACACATGCGCACACGCATGCACACATGCACACACACACACGAAGGCAGTAGTGGCTCTACTAGAATGGGATCTTAGCAAGACCATTCCATGTAGGTAAGACAGGAAAAACAGACACAATGAGTCAAGAGATGGACCTTCCCTCCCTACACTTAGCAAAGGATACAAGTAACTGTTTTTGTTCTGCTACTACTTTTGTTCTATCCATGTGAAATCTCAATTACATATATCCAGGAAGTGTGGAATCCTCTCCCCTCTGTACCAGAGCATAGTGGTTGTGGTGGTGGTGGTGGTGAGGGTACACTGAGGTGAATCAAAAATTCTGTTACTACTCTGCAAGGAGTTCAGAGCGCATGTGTATATGGAAGGGGCAATATTAGCTTCCCAAATACATAGCTAAATTCCTTATTGGGAAGCCACAGATGAAAGACATCTTTTAGGAACTGCTTTACTGGCAGCAAGGAACAGAGAAGGTAACCCAAAGCAGACTGCTACATCAGCTGAGACATGTACCGTTCACAGCAGCATAGCAACTCTTAATTTGTAAAAGTCTGGAAGGTATTTCTGGATTGTGGATTCTAACTGCTTTGCTAGGTCCTAACCCCTTCTTTGATACCAGAGAAGGAATCACTTCCATTTACCTAGGGAAGATTTTCTTGTACCTGGTTTGCTAACCTCCCTTCAGATCATAAGCACATTCTCAGAAAACATGTGCCTAAAAAGAATGACAGCTAAATCATCCAAGTTGTCACCTTTATAGTCCCACACGACTGGGTGTCAAAGTTATCCTAGTTTTGAGTTAAGATGCCCAACTGCTGAGGCAGCCGCAAAGTCTCTGTGATACTAAGTAAAAGACAGAACCAATTCTGCCTAGGACAACAGTGAGCTACGAGAAACATTTTTGACCTGTCCTTTATCTTCTGAAATTACAATTGGTAGAACAGTGACTGCAGGAAAGGCATACAGAAAGATCTGTCCAGGTGCTGGAGTTAACATCTGCTGCCCAGGCTTCCTGAGTTTGCACCCTAGAGCAAAACTTTCAGAGTTACCCATTTTCTCAAGAAACGAAGTCTATTTCTGGAGCACTCCACCTGGTGACCAGATCTATCAAGACATCCCTGTCCAGCATTCATTCTTGAGGGTCAGCATCTATCCTGCTGAGCTGGTATGCAAGGGAGTTTTCCTGGAGAGGGATACAGGATGGCATGAGAGTCATTACCAAATCCTGGGCTATGGCATACCAACTCAGCTGGCAGAGCAAGTACAATTGTTTGCTGATGTACCAAGTCATTATGGCACTACTTGTGGGTACATGAAAGATCCCTACTGTTACCAAACAAGTCTAAAAGTCTTGATGGCTAGTATCACTGCAATCACTTCCTTTTTTTCCCTTTGTCCTAGACTCCAGGGCTGCTACCACACTTTTTTGTGGCTGCATTATTGATTTTTACAAGACCAAAGGCACACTTTACTTCTGGCCACTTTCTCCGAGGCACACCTTAGTGCTTTACAGCTTTTCAAAGTTGTAAAACACGTTTGATCTCCCACTGTTTTCTTTCTGTATCTAACCGCACATTGGGAGCAGTAAATGTTCCAAGTGCCACAGAGAATTATGACTGGGTTATTTTGGTCATAATCAACTTGTACTCTCAAAAACGGATGTCAAAATTCACCTCTCAAGTTTTTGAAGGTGAGTGCTTAGACACCCGTGTCTCAAACACACAACAAAGCTGGTTATGAATGAGTTGATACCTAACCATAACCACCCACTTTTTGCACTTTTTGAAGCTGTTATGCTCTAATCTTGGGCTACTACATAAAGCACAGCCATCTAGGTATGTTCCATCTGAAACCCTTCACAGTTTTAAAGCTGTAATCCCCTTTGGCTTCGGCGAACACTTCTTTATCCAACAACGAGATGCAAACTCGACAAGATTTGCACATAACTGACATTGACAACTTCACCTTTGAGAATTGGACTGGAAAGAGGTTTAGTTTCTCAGAAGAAAGACCGCAAATACACAAGTCATTCAGGGACTTGCTGAAGGTATTTAAAGAAAAACTTTTGACTCTGAAAACCTTGCAGTTAGAAATTGATTATTTGGATTAATGTGTAGCTGTGGGTAGGGTACCACAAGGACTACAGCTATACAAACACCCAAACAATGTGGAAATGAACAGCGTATTTCATAAGGAACTGCTTGAATTATTTAACAGGTTCGGGATTGAACTTTTGAAACTGATGAAGAACTATGAACATCAGAAGAAGACTGTTATTAAAGAAGTGAAAGCATTGCATAACAAACTAACTACTGTCTTTTTAACATTGAAAAAGTAAAATACGATGTTGTATTTAAAGACATTAATGTTTATTTTGATAATTTAATTACTAGGCAGATAAAAAAGTACTAAGGGACTTAATGGACTACAGGGAGGGTACAGCATACCCACCCCGGAAGAAAACAAACAGTCAGGTAGTGGGGGAAAGAGAAAATAGGAATGATAATGATTTTAGTCAAGATAATTTAAACTCAGACAATGTGCATACCCCACCCTTTAGAATCCCCCCCCCCCCGAAAAAGCAAAAGAATTGCACAGAAGCGGGGTTATTTCAACAATTACAACCAGTACAATCAACCACAGGGGAAGGGGTTGGGGCAGCAGCAGGAATTACACAAGAAACAAAAGCCAGACACAGGGACAATATATACAACAATGAACTGTGAAAATATTATTGCAACTGATGGGGGAAAAAGGTTACCCAATGTAATTTCAACATTTTTAACTACACTGAGTTAAAGATTGAGAAAGAATTTTTCACTTTATTCACTAAAGGGTTCCAATTTGTCCCCATTTGGCCTTTAAGTTTGGTTAGAACTTTAGTGGATGTTAAACTTTTTCTGAGAAAATTGAATTTGAATTTATTTTTTAAAGGGAAGAAAGGTGATAAGTGTTAAGTACAGCAAGCGCGTTCAACCCCCCCACCCCAACTTTTAAGGATATTTGAAGAGTTAGTAGAGAAAGATATCAGAAGTCTAAATATGAAAAAGAGTATTATGAATCATTTCACAGACAATGAAGGAGAATTAATTTGAACGCTACACAGCAATAAATGTAGGGTGATGAAACCTGCCAAAGGGGGTGGGGTGGTCGTAATGTATTCAATTGATTATGAAACAAAAATGTTTGAGATTTTAAATAATGAAGATAAATAAAGCATAGCTTCTAAGAATGAAATTAACATTGCATATGCCAAGATTGAATATTATTTAAACGATTATTTATTGCAAGGAGCAACTGGATAAAAATCTTTACAATTTTTTGCATGTAGAAAAAAACACGTATCCCAATAGTATTTGGAATTCCCATGACACAAAAATATTGAAAATCCCACATTTAGGCCAATAGTGGCGGGTGCGGGGTCTATTACTGAACCTTTGGCTATATTTGTGGACCATTATTTAAAAGAACTGTTGGGATCTTTGAAACACATTACAAACGACTCTTGGGAATTTTTTAAAGAATATTTCTGGTGATAAGTTTAGTAAAGCAGTGTCTTTGGTTACAATAGATGTGGTGGAATTGTTTCCCAGCATTCCACACAGTACAGGGTTGGAATGGTTTCAAGATGTGCTGTTAGAGGCTAAATATCTGAAGGCAGATGTCGTGAATTTGATACTAAAATTCATGGAAATAATACTTAAAAACAATTACGCTTATTTCAATGGGGAATATTATAAACAAGAACAAGGCATAGCAATGGGAGCGGCGTGTGGTCCCTTGTATGCCAACCTGGTATGATATTACTGGGAAAGGAAATTTATTATGGAAACTGAGTGGTACAGAAATATTGTTTTTTATACACGTTTTTTGGATGACATATGCTTGTTTTGGCAGGGAGCATTAGATGAATTGACATCATTTTTGTCCTACATCAACAGTACAACAGATTTTTTAAGATTTACATACACCTCATCTTTAGAGCAAATTGATTATTTGGATATAACTTTGTATAAGGATTTTGTCAACAACTGTTTTCAATCTAGAATATTTAGGAAACACATTTTCAAATTCCTACTTACATTATGACAGTGGCCACCCACATTTTCAAAAGAAGGGAATTGTGAGGGGGCAGTTAATCAGGGCCTCAAGAATGTGTAGTGATTTTACTGCGTTTTCCAAGGAAGTGGAATTTATCAAGAAACAAAGAAAATATCCAGTTAAGTTTTGTGGACAATTCAATTGAAGATATGACTAGAGACTGAGATAAGTACAATCCCCTGTTAGGGAAAGGTAGTTCCATAGAGGTAAAACAGTGTGCAACACGGGTAGAATATGGCACTGGTTTTAAACACACATTCAACCACCTCAATGGAAAGAGAAAAAATCAAGAAGCACTGGGGGATTTTGATGGTTAATGAAGAAACAAAAAGTTTTAGACCTGATACACTGAAATTTATTAGAAGAAGGGATATACATTTGAAAGAAATGTTTGAAAGGGTGGATCCTGGAGATGATAGAGCAAGAAATAAAAAAATTAGGCACATTTAAATGTGGAACTTGCAATCAATGCAGGTACATTATAGATAAAGATGAGGTGTACATAGCATCTAGGAATTATTTACTTAAGTGCTTGGGGCATTTTAATTGTAATACCTATGGGGTGGTTTACCTAGTGATATGTGAAACATTTAGTAGTTTTTATGTTGGAAAGACGGAAAGAAACCTCAGGAGGAGGGTATATGAGCATATGCATGACATCTTAAAAGGAAATTAAACCAGTGCACTTTTCAAGCATTCTAAGGAATGCTTAAATTTTAGGTTCAAATTCATGGTTACAGAACAGGTAGTCAATGATGCCCGTGGAGGGAACTGGGAAGCCAGACTAGAATACAGGGAGTTGTTCTGGCAAATCAAGCTGGATTCAGAAAATCCCCAAGCTTAAATGACTACATTAGCATTAGTAGTGTCCTCGGGTTGAGGTCAGCAAAGTTACAGAATTTTTATAAAATAAAATATAAAATACAAACAGATAAAATGCATATCAATATTTTATGTAACATTTTATGCAACTTTAACTGTGTAGTTGGTATGAATTTCTACAGGTTTTTATATCTTATATAAATACATGTTTAATGAACTGAAGAAAGTTTTAAGGACAGTATTAAGTGAATATGTTTTTAAAAGCGGGAGGGGAATGGTTTATTGATGCTTAGTTTTTACTGGTTATACACATGTTGCTGGTTGTATTTAAATCATTACTCCTGTATTACTATTTGTTCTGAAGAAGTCTGACAGTGGTTAGGTGAAAGTGCTTAACTTTTGATACTGAAGTTTGCACTGTGTTTTGTCGTACAGGCCAGTTCTGCATTAAAATCTCTGCTGCTAGCTGTGGAGTCTTGGTTTTCTTCTCACACAGCAAAGTTGGTTATGACTGAGTTGGGACCTAATCATAAGCATCCATGTTATGCACCTTCTGTAGCTGTTATGCTCTAATCTTGGGTTATTACATAAAGCACAGCCACTTAGGAATGTTCCATCTGAAACCTTTCACAGTTTTAAAGCTGTAATCCACTTTCAAGTGCCATACTAAAACAAAAGCGTGATGGAGTAAAGTGTTTAAATGCTTTTAAAGCCACCAGTCAATCAGAAGTATGCACTCCTTTTGGCTCTGCTAAGTGTTATAGCATTAAGAGCTGTAAAATTCTTTCCAAGCCTACACTTTCTTTTCTGCAAACTTGTAGCTCTTGGGAACAGCTAACGTTACTTGGTTACTTGGGCTAATAAGAATTATGATTTGGTTTCTCCAATTATAACGCACTAATTTTTTTTTTTTTTTTTTTTTAAAGTGGATGCCTAGATTCAACTCTTGAAATAAATCTCCTGACATCTACTTGTCAAGCAGATACATTTTCAAACCTAGTCACAATCTCCTGCAGCTGCCATTAACATTTCTCTGCTTTAACTTGCATTACCCTTATCCTTACTATTTGTACCAGGCTCAGAAGAATAAATTCACATTTGTGGCATCTGACAGTCATATCTTACTTCTAACTAAGCTAAAACAATGTAACTGTATTTACAATTATCCCACTATATTAAGACAAAATTGCATTAACTACATACATGTTTTTAAAACTCCTTAACTATTATAAAATCTGTTATGACCCTTGTTTAAAAATACAGTTGCCATATCCAGTTTTTCTCAACTATTAGAATATTTGTACAACTACGAATCTGCTTTTATAACTATCCCGGTAAACAAATGTAAAATAAATAAATAAATAACTTACTACAACTAAAAGGAACACTTTTGCTGTCTTTTTGCAAAAGTGAGCATCTTTATTACCAAATTACCTATTACAAAGGCTAATAGGTAAGTTTTAATCAGACCAGATAAATGTGATGTACCTTAAAACTAGTATCTCTCATCGACTTCCCTCATAAAATGCCTTGTATGAACTCCGTTGTCCTGAAATTAACATAGCAGTAGACTGATGTTCCTTTTCCAAAACAAGCAGCTGTGTTACCACACTCACTAAAATGATGTGAAATGTAAAAGTGTAATTATACAATGATCCCCCATTAATAGTCCAAAAACGTGCATGCTAATTGGCCAGCGTACCCGTTGTAAATCCCACAATATACCAACGGAAAAAGGTCCGGTCGCCCAGACTTTTTTCCATTGGTATAAAGTGCTAAAAACATTTTTTTATTAACAAAGAAAAAAGAAAAAAATTGAGCAACAGAGACTTCCTTTTCTCCGTTGCTTCCGTTTCAAAGCATTGATGTACTGGGTATGCATGGGATGCAATTCCCACACGCATGCTCAGATCAAAACAAGGAAGCAGTGTAGCACAACCAGCGGAAGAACAGTAATTTGCCGTGATACAAAGACATTATTTAAGAAAAGTAAGTATTTTTCTTAAATAATGTCATTGTATAATAGCAATAACCGACTCTGTGGTTGTGGTACATTGAAAATTTGCCCTCGTGATTAAACCACACCAACCGTGGGTAAATCTTCAATATACCACACCACGTCATAAATTACTGCTTAAATATAGTTCGCACAGCTATAGATTATGTCACACCTGCTGGAATGGATGACAAAAATAAATTGTTAACAGTGAAGTGTTCAGTATTTTGTAGAAGCTGAAAATGTCAAGTGAAACCAATGTAATGAACTGGTTCAGGACATGACTGAAAAGGGTCTGAGAACCACTCCACCAACCCAGTAAACAAATTACATTAAATCAATCCATTCAACATTAAGTAAATAAAAAATAAAAGTGGCTAGAGAGTGCTCTACCACTCAAATAACCACATACATACATAATGTATGTAAACCTAAACTTTAGGGTACGAAAAATCTCCAAACATACCATTAAAAATGTTTGATGATCTGGAAGTATGACCTTTTCAATGACAACAGTTATGCATGCACATTTGTTACTTACCAGGAGGAAGACTTCCATAGATCACAGCACACTCTAATCCACGGACTTCAATCTGCCGACTGATAGAATAGATATCGTTCTTGTTGAAACAAACAATACAGTCACCAGGCTGAAGTTTGTCCAGAGACTCCAAAGCATGATCCAACACAGTGATAGGAGTGAGTCTGTTGTAGCTCTTTACCTAGGTCCAACACACAAAGGAAATTTTAATTTGCCTTGAGTATTTACTAAACAGTTAAAAATCCATCTTTAAAATTTTTGAGCACTTCAGCATATGATAAAGCAATATCACAAATATGGGTTAAGGGTGTACTACTCGGACGTAAGGCAAGGGTTTGAGACACACACACTTACATACAAAAAGAGAGAAGAATGGGGTTACAAAGAATGCAGGGAATATTCATGAGGGAATACACAAGGCACTGAAGAAGTGGAACAGCTGATGTGAAGACAGACACAAGAAAGGCAAACAGATCTTCATGACGATGGCAGGGATCGCAACAAAGACACAAGGTGAAAGACCTGGCAAAGAGAGTCAACAATAGAAACAAAAATCTGTCTAGGCCCACAACAGAAAGGAAGAAGGGAAGGAACAAGGCCTGGCTACACTGAAAAAATCAGGAGGAAAATTATGGAAGATAAGGGAAAAAAACAAGGTACCTATTTCAAATATCAGGCCTCGCTATAGCGAATCCTGAAATACAGAGACTGAATGGCCACATTGTTGGCACACAGCATTTCAAATGCCAACATTTCAATACGGAGCCAAAAAGCAGTGGCATTATTTTCATGATGCCATGCTGGGAGGGGGAACAGTCCACGGGCAGCAGGATGGAGAGGGAGAAGGAAGCAGCTGCCTTTTGTGAAGATAGTGTACAAATACCAGACAGGATCCCTCCCAGAGTCATTAGGAATCTGGAAAGTGTTTTAGCAAATCCCTTCACAAAGGATCTGCAATAGATTATGAGCAATGCACAATGGCTGCAGACTTGCAAAAAAGGAAGTGCTATCTTTTTAGATACAGCACGGGGGGATCCAGCGATCTACAGGACTGCAATCCTAACAGCAGAGGAGAGGAAAGTCATGGGCATAGTAATAGTGAGAAAGGCTGGTTACCTTCTTAGCCAGCAACAATCTGCAGCACAGTAACAAACTCTGTTCATGGCCAGAAGCTATCAGATAATCTTAATTCAGTTTTATGATAAGGCTGCAGACGAATGTGACAAAAGTACCTGGAGATATGAACTATCCAGACTTAACCAAGACTAATTCAACTACATGTCCCTGTAATGTAAAGGGCAAAAGCCCTGACTGCACCCAAGGAAATCCATGTTCAACTAATGGCACTGATGATAGAGATGTAACTGGGCAGGGAAGATGGGAGTCAGTAGCCTATACCAGCTCATCAATCTTGGAGGGAGGAAGGCAGCACAGCTCAGAGTGCCGACACCACCTGCAGGAGTGCACTGACACCACCTGCAAGACGCCACCTACCACACACATGCTGCACAGCAGTTTGATGTTAGCTAGGAGGTTAAACATGCAGTAGCTTGCATATATTGAAGTGCAGCTACAATGGAATGCACAAGCTGCCAAAGGGTGGAGATAGGACTTGCCTTCAATATCTGTAGACTAGCCTACTCCCCAATACCAGATTTTTGTGCTAAAAAGCCATAGAGCTCTCACCCAGATGGAGGAAAGACTGGCTCATTTGGATTCAGGAAGGGAAACCACAAAACGAATAAGTAAAAATCAAATAAATAAAATAAAGAAACAATATAAACTCAAAATAAAATAAAACAAAAAAAATAAATTAATGAACAATTCAGGTATGCACATGTGGTTGACTGGCTGCAAAGAAAATGATAGGACTAGATGTAGGACTGACACGGAGGAACCAGACTGCTGCATAGCTGACGAGTACAGGACACAGTTGTGGAGACCAATGTCAGGAATAACACAGTGACTGGGAGTACCAGCAGAACAGTGAAGATATTTGGAAATGTATGCTAGCTTGTAGAATGTAAACTCTCCTCTATATGCACATTTAGCCTCCACCCACCCCACCCAAAAAAAAAATCCAAGGAGCACAAGGGTAGCTTTAGATAAATGAAAAAGGAGGCTGAAATGTCGGCACTGGAAATGCCAAGTGCTGACAAGCCAAAAAAAAAAAAAAAGAACAAACACACAGGAGAAAAGCAAAAATCACTCTCCTTAGAACCACAAAACTTCTTTTTGCAGCAGGGAGGTACGCACCTCATGCACCCTGCCCCCTCAAACTTACGCATACCATTTCAGAAACCACCATACCTCAGTGAAAAGGGAATACTCTGAGAAATGCCACCTGCTTTCAGCCATTCAGTCTCTGCATTTTGGAACTTGCTCTAGCAGGTCCCAACATTTCAAATGGTTACCAAAAAAGGAACCTCCCAAGATGAGAGGTTTAAACAAAAAGACAGCCAAACATTATTTAAAAAAAAGTCAATTAACAAAATGAATATCCATAAAATAATGTCTCAGAGATGTACTGGAGTAATGCCGAACAGAAAGGACAGAGGAGGAAGACCAACTACTCCTTGCATAAACAAAAGCACTCCAAAGACAGTGTTATAGACCCATGGAAAGGACAAAAAAGAAATGGTGGTGAAATGAATTAACAGGGAAATTCAAGATGACAGAGGACAGGCTGAAAAAGGAGAGGTGGGAAAGTAGGAATAGAGGGAATGTAGAATGGCAAATAAACTTAAAGAGCAGGTTATATAATCTATTTCTTTCTGCCATCAAGCAAATATAAACATTCTCAGTGAACTCTACACGTGCCCTTAGGCACAAGACCACCACAACAAATAAAGCTAGGATGGTTATAAATGACTTTAAGCTCAAAAGTGAACTCACTACATATTTCAAGACAAAGCATCAACCCCTACAGTGTACAGACATTATATAACACCTGACAATGTGCAGCAATGAACACGCTGTCACCATGCACTACACACAGACTTACCAATGGCAAAAACACACACACCACCTTTTAAGTGTATACGCATTCTGCAACACCACCCGTCACTGCTCAGCGTCTGGAACTAGAAACACATTCTACCAGTATGCAAAGACTTTGCAATGGAACCACACACACAGACACACAGCTGTCCAGTGACATGAACTACAGACACATTGTACTACTATGCACAGACTCCATAATGGCAACCAAACACACCACCCTGCATAAAGACTCTGCAACAGCGAGGACTTCCAAGATGGCTGCACATACAGTAACATCTTAATTCTAATTCTCCTGGTGTGAAAACACAAATTCAGCAGAGAAGGCCAGCAGACTTGTGTGTTTCTGCTTAAATTTCAGTAACTGACTAAGTGCACTGCCTGGATGCCAGGAAGAAAATACAGAGGACCTGAAAGAAAATCAGTCACAAATGGTGAGGAAAAAACAGTGACTGGAAAAGTTTCTGCAGCTGTTTGACAAAAAAGCAGTGCAACCTCCAGACATGACTTCCAGTAACCTAGAGCAATGTATAAGAACTGGACACTGACCTGGTTAAAATACAGGAAACACTGATGGAGTATATCAACTCGAACAACAAAAGGCTGGAAAAATGAAAAAAAAAACTTTAAACAGATATTCAAATGAGGTGACAAAATTGCAAAAATCAGATGTCAAAATGAAGAAAATGTTGGCTGAATATGAGACTGCTCAAGAAGAGATGATTCAAAAAATAAATGAACTAGAGAACAGAGCATGCAGGGAAAACCTGAGATTTTTACCTGTACCACAGAAGCGGGAAGGAACATGAAAGCACAAACAACTGGACTGGTATTCCACAGCAGTTGTTGTTAGTTGCAATGGCACATTGAGTGCATGCTCCAAACTGGCTGAGAAAGCAACTTAGACCTTTAATAGTAAATATGCAATCCTATCAGCAGAAAGAGCCGATTCTGACAAAACTCTGGCAGAAGGACAAAGTACTAAAAGTGGAAGACAGCAGAGTGTTTGTGGAGACTGACTACTCATTGTACACCAGGCAGAAGCAGCTGCGAGACTGAAACTGCTGTACCCAGCTATCTTCAAAATATTCTTCCCTGGAGGGACAAAATCATTTTTTGATGAAACACATGCTAAGGAACAAATGCAAAAGTACGTGCAACAAAAAGTGGGCTGGGAAATAGGAGATTCTGCTGCTGCTTTTTTTTTTTTTTTTGGTAATAAAGACTACAGACAGACTGTGCCAGTGAAACCTTTTACAATGTTTCAACAGAAAATGCTGCAGAGACGGAAGGGAGCATGAGAGATGACTAGAAGAATCGAGAGTACGCTGGAAATGAAGCAAAGACAGGATATGGGAGCTGGAGATGAACAGGAATAAAACTAGTAACTTGGAAACTATCAAATGTGGGATTACTGAGGAATAATTATATTTGTAAAATATGACAGAACACAAAAATCTGGAAATATTGCACTTTTTTGGACTTGTGGGAGACTCTAAAGCATATGCCCTACTTTGTCATTAATGTTTGGAGAAATACTTTGGGATGGAGAGAGGAGGGAGACAGTTAGTTAAACAAATGTTTTGTTCTTAATAGTACTGTTTTATAATGTATGATTTTCTTTTGCATGATGTAAAGTTTTTTCAGTTATCTTTAAGTGTAATGGGGATAATACTATAAACAGGTACTCCTGTTTTTTTCTCTCTTTCTCCTTGTTCAGTTTTAAGGAATGTAGGCAATGTAATATAAAAAAAGTAGTAGAAATGTCTGGTTAAAAGAGCATGACAAAAGAAAAATGAATGTTTTTTTTCTCATTCTTGCACAGTGGAATGACTAGATTCAGGCTCTTAGCTTGATCAAATAACTTTTAAGAGAAAGCAAGTAAATGAAAAAGAATGTTGATTATTATAAAGCCTTTCTATCAAATAAATGTGTGCTTAGTAGCAACTCTGTATCTGGTCCTCATGTCTCCATGGAGACAAACTGATGGAGAGAAAATGGCTTGGAAAAAAAAGAGAAATTGGCTAGGAGATCATGTTCTCTGAAAGCATTTGGGTGTTTTCCCAGCTGGGAGAGCCATAAAAGATGAAACCAGACAGCATTTACAAGAAGCACAGACTGCACCATGTGTCTTAACATGGATAACCTTTCTTTTAGATTAACTCAAGTCTATGTGTGGCGCTGTCAGTTTGGGACATCTGTTCCCATTAGGAGGGTAAAACTTCAATATTTGAAGTTGGACATAGGTTTGTTAGTATAAAGTTAATGGCTTTTAGGGGGTACTGGGATTTTTTTTGTTTGAGGGCTTTCAATAAAACAAAGTTTTTTTTAACACTTAGCACAGGCTCAAATTAATATGAAAAGTAACAAATGTAGAACAGTTCAACCTGCCAGTCAGTGTATGTATGTAACAAAATCTGGGACTAGACATTTAATAAAAAAAGCTGTTACACATAAAAGGTGAGAATAACTTTTTAATGCAATGATGCTTTCTGAAATGTCTTTAAATGTCAAAGGTTTCACAGATCGCTATAAAAAAGAAAGAGTAGTAAACTATATTTAAACTGTAAAATGCAAATAGCTATGCTACAGGAGACAAACTTGGAAAGAACTGACCATGTGAATTTGATAAAGAAAGGTTTTCAGGGTGGTTATTCAGTGCAATAACTGGGACAAAGGAAAAGAAGAGTACTTACATTAATTGCAAGAAGAGCTCTAATTAAAAAAAAAATATATATATATATATATATATATATAAATATATATTCTGCCTAAAACTTCTATAATGGAGCTTAAGAAAATCAGTTATTACCTATAGGTGGGGACTGGAACTTGATTTGCAGCAGGCAAGATGTGTCTTGGGAGCCCAGAAGGGAAAGTATAACAAATGAATGCAGAATTTTGCAGAAATTTATAAAAAAATATTTGGCATGGAAGATGCGAATTCAGTAATACGACTTCAAAGTGAATTTACATATTATTCCCAAGATACAAAAAACTGGGCTAGGCTAGACAGAATTTACATGTCACAGGAAGATGTTCATTTAACTGTAGGTCTTGATACACACCCAAAAACTATTTTGGATCATGCGCCAATAATAATTAAATAAAAACACAAGGTAATGAAATAAGACATTGGTGCTATCCCACCTATCTGTTGAAAAGAGAAAAATTTAAGGAATGGGTAGTGGAAATCATTCAGGAGCTAATAGAGAAGATAGAAATTTCTTCTGAAAATATAGCTAGGAAGTGGGATAAAATTTAAAGTGGAGTTTAAAAATAGGGTGGAAATAAAAGAAAGGGAGATATGGTTAAGAAGAACAATAATTATTTAGAGGTAATGACAACTATTAAAGTACTGTGGAATGGGGGAATCTCAAACAACAAGAAAAGGAACTGCAGAATGCTAAACAGAAAATAAGGGATTACCTTGATAATATGCATGAGTTTAGAAAGATTTCTGTTAAACATCTGTTTTTTGATAACTCTTGAGCACAAAAATTTTTATCACGATGACTCAGACAACAGAAAGTAGAAAGCGCTGTTGCCAAGCTTAGGAAGCCTATAACAAGGAAAGTAACATAGGATCCTGTAGAGTTATTAGAAATATATCAGAAAAATATGGAAATCAAGAAAAGGTACAAATGCAGATATTTATGGAAGAATTAAATATGTCAAGGTTAGAGGTAGATGAGGCTCAATTACTAACAGGATTGGAGGAAATGAGATAAAAAAGGTGATATATAACCAATCTACAAGAAAGTCCCCAGCAATGGATGGTATTCCTGTGGAAGTTTGGAAGCTATAAGGGAAAAAACTGATAAAGATCTTGGAGGTTCCGTTTAACAGTATTTTAGAAGTAGGGGAAGTACCAACATCCAGAAGAAAGCAGTGGTAGCAGAGGGTCAAGATTCATCAGATCCAGCATCAAACAGGCCCATGTCAATACTAAATCATGATTATAAAGTGTTTATGTCCATAATGGCTATAGGAATGGCAAATGTGACATCAAAGGTGATAGATATGGGTCAATGTGGTTTTGTGGAGGGGAGGTAAACATTTGACAACATTAAAAGAACACTGATGATCCAGACAGAAAAGCAGAATTGTTGGTGGGTCTTGGAGAAAAGCGTTTGACACAGTCAGCTGGGACTTTATGAGAAAGACAGTGGAAGCATTTGCATTCCCCTGATATAATTTTAAGGTTGATTAGGAGGATAAACAAGGGATTGAAGATGAAAATTGAAGTGGGTGGGGTCCTCTCTGATAATTTCTGCATGAACATAGGAACCAGGCAGGGTTGTCCTCCTTCCCCTTTGTTATTTGTATATTTACAACCACTGGCAAAGAAAATGGGGACTCAGAAATTCAAGGATATAATTGGTATGGTAGTCAAGAAAAGCTGGCTCTGTTTACAGATGATATTACTTTAAACCTAAAAAACAGAAAGGGACATTACAGCGTTGTGGAACACTGAGACAGTTTCAGATCTTTTCAGGATACAAAATTAATGATGCTAAACCAAAGGCAGTAGCAGTAAATTACGTAGCCACACACAAATTGGTTCAGCAATATCCATATTTATGGGGACCTGATAACATTAAGTATTTAGGAGTATGATTTAAAAATTATTCCAGTACGGCAGCTAAGGATATGTGGGAAGAGACTAAACAAAAGATAATACAAAAAAACAATACAAAAACTGAGAAAATGGAAGCTCTGTTATACGGACATGGTCAATACGGTACAAACAGTTAAAATGTTTTTAGTCTCTTTAATATTATATACAGGCAGGCATATTTTTATCAAGTAGAGGAGAAGCTGTGGATAGCAATTAATAAAGAGCTGAAGGATTTTATCTGGGGGAAGATGGCAAGAGTCAAGTGGAATAAGCCGATTCTTCCAGTAGAACAAAGCAGACTAGGATTACCTACTTTGAAAGGGTATTTATTTCAGAGCAACACAGTTAAGGCTCCTATATATAAGCACAGGCAGAAAATGACAATTCAAAGTAGAAAGGGATGATGATGAACCAGGGGGAAGCTTAAGAAAAAAGAAGAGACTGGGATTTTGGATGCAGACCTTTAAGGAGAAAATAACTGTATAGAATATTACATTCATAAAGAAGCAGAAAGTATTCTAAGAACTAAACCAACACTGGAATGGAGAAAGGAGATTCTGCTGATAGGGATAACAACAATTAGGGATACAGACAATAAGCAACAGGGGGGGGGGGCTGGAATTTACTGGAGAAAACTGGCAAAGAAACCAAGGTATTGGGGGCAAATATTTAGAAAGAGAAAGGTAACAGAATGGGAAGACATCAATAATTTACTTGGACTGCAGGACAGAAATTGCCTTCTCTATCAAGGATTGGTATCAGAGTATAGGCAAAGAGAAAGAAATTGGGGGGGGGTCCTAAATGAAAGACCAGCACTGGCAGAGTTTTTAGCAGAGACTAGAACAGAAGCCTCTGTTAAAAAAGTAGTAACTGGTACAGCATATAAAATATTGCAGGATAGCTATAAGAAAAAATCAGATGAGGTTAGAAAGGATTTAGAACAGACTGCATAAGCAGTTCACAAAGAAACAATGGGGGATATATGTATGACTCCCAAAAATGCAACAAAAAACAAGATTCAGAATTTTTGCTTGAAAATGTTTACATAAATATTTTTATACCCTAAGCAGGCTCCAGAGTTTTTTTCCTTGGGAAGATAGCAAATGGCAGTGAATGGGGAAGAAAGAGCTAATTGGGAACATATATTCTGCAAGTATAATGAGTTGGTAGACTTAAGGATTCCTTGCAGACTACTTTGTCAGGATGCTGGGTGAGCAAACTGCTGTAACTAGGGAAATGATTTTTCTGAGCTCTGATGCAGAATATGAATTGCCTAGATATATTAAGGCCTTGCTGAGTATAATTATGGTGGCTGCCAAAAAATAATTACTAGAAAATGGAAATCAAAGTCTAAATCAACTGTATTAGAACTAGTGAATATGGCAACTGAGATAAAACTGGAAATGGGATATTTAGAAAAAGGTAGGAGCAAATTACCTAGGAAAAATGGGAATTGTGGAAACAATACACACAGGGGAGGAATGAGGTTTAAAAGAAGGCAGGACTTGAATGAGCTATATAATGTTAGAAAATGACTGAGTAGATAAGTGATGTACAATATTTGCAACTAAGATGATGTCAGTATGGTTTGTGCTGTAAAATGCTTGCAAATGGGATTAAGTCAGTATGGTTTGTTTTCATTTATATAAAATGTATGACTGCCTGTGTCATAAATAATAATTTAACAAATGAAACTAGCAGAATAACTACCACCAGATGTAGGCTTCCAAAACCAAAAAAGCAATACAATCCAAAGGCACACAAAGCCAAGAAGGACCCAGACAAGGCTGCGAATTCCAGTTTACAAACGAATTTAATGCAGAGAGAAGTCGCACAAAAAAATCACATAAGCACTTTCGTAGGCTTGCATCCCACTTCATTAGATGCTATTAACAAAACCTTTTGATTCACTATATACACCATATCATACTGGTCACATCTTACTAAGAGTCACATGATCTATTATTTTAAAGTTATATGGTTGCATTAACACAAATTAAAACAAAATAAAAAAAATTAAAATCTTTCCTACAAGAGATACACATTAGCAATATCAGTCTTTAAATAAATATTATAATATAAACTTTAAAAATGATCAAAAAAGAGGTATTTTCTTTAGGCTAGGCTTTAAAGGAACATAGTCATTCAGACCATGTCCACTATCAGCTTTAAGTCTCACTATCCATTTAGCTTCTAAAGTCTCTGTTTCATTGCACACATCCCCACCACTAATATTTTCATATACTCTTCCCTATAACAAGAAACAAAAACATGTTAATCATTAGTATTACAGAGATGCTTAGAGAGTGCACTAACCCTCTCCCTCTTTTGCATGTGGTAAACCTGCTTTCTGATCCGTTCTTTTAAAGGTCTGTCAGTTTTACCAACTTAGAATTTCTGACATTCTAAGCAATGAGCAAGATACACCACATGCTTGGTGTTACAGGTAGCAGATAAGTAGAACTTACATAGCCTTTGTTCATCCAGATGCATAAACTGTGAACTAGTATCTATAAGCTTACAAAAATTACACTGTTCACATGGTACTGTACCCACTTGCCCTGAAGCACCAAATCAACTTTTTGGATAACATAATTGTCTTTTAAGTGACAAGTTATTCCTAAATAAAAACCTAGGTTCAGGATCTATAATAGTATTAACAGATTTGTCCGATGTAAAAATTCCCCAAATCTTCCTAACAATATCCATGTACATATTTACATCAGATGAATAATATAAAGGTACTCTGACAGTCCCATTGCCACCAGCATCTTTCAGTTTTTTGGTTACTTCTCTCTTTGAAAACTATGGCTGGGCCACCAAGTCCCTCAACTTAGCTACCTCATCAATGTTATTCTTTACCATCACTTCTTCATAACCCCTTTCCAGTAATTCACTCCTAACAACTTCAGTACGTCTGTGGAAATCAGAGTCCATGACATTAAGCCTGGAGGCTCTGTAAACTTGATTTCTCACCACATTTTTGAAAATGTAAGGGGGGGTGCATACTGTCATGAAGACAGCAAATGATTCACACATGACAAATCTTTCTATGATGCTTAGTATAAATCCTATTGTTTTCATCAACTGACAGTGTAATATCTAAAAAGTTTATCTCATTATCTGAATATGTACAAGTAAACCATAAATAAGATGTGCTCTGATTAACATACCGCATGAACTCAACTAGCTCATCTGTAGTACCACCCCATACAATAAAAAGGTCATCCACGAACCTTCTAAAAATAAAGTGTACTTACTGAAGGGACCTTGTAACACATACTCAGATTCCCATACCACCATTACTGCATTGGCACATGATGTGCCCATAGCTACGCCATTGCTCTGCCAATAAATGTTACTTCCATACAAAAACACATTACTGCTAAGTACTATTTCCAAAAGATCCTTAAGTCTAAATTTACCTTCATTTTTATCAGAATATGCCTTCAGGAATCTCTCAATACTACTTATGCCCATATGGTTAGGTATCACTGTAAAAAGCGATGATTCATCCATGATGACAAATGTATAACTCTCCTTTCCATCCAACACATCCATATAATCAAACAAAAGTGCTTATGTGATTTTTTTGTGTGACTTTTCTCTGCATTAAATTCATTTGTAAACTGGAATTCACAGCCTTGTCTGGGTCCTTCTTGGTTTTGTGTGCCTTTGGATTATACTGGTTGTTTGGACTTAGAAGCCTACATCTGGTGGTAGTTATTCTGCTACTTTTAATTGTTCTATTACTTTTTATTACCACCCTTGTTTGGCTAATGGCTCATGAAATAGAGGGGTTACTGAACCAGATCAAGGTTCACTCACAAGGTAATTCGTATAATATGGAGAGACTGTTGAAAGTTATAGACAGCAATGAAAATCCACTGTTTAATTCTACCTACGAGAGTAATGAGAAAGAAGCCGTTGGCATAGACATTGTAACGCTGAAAAGTAAGCTGCATGTAATAGAGAATGAACTCTTTAAATGGAAGAGAAATCTGTATGAGAAATTTCATGTGGAACTCTGCATAAAGGAAGAGAGTCCCTAGGGGACTTTGTGTCTTGAAAATTCCTCGCATGTAGAATGTGATCCCACATTATTAACAGAGTGGCAAAAGATCAATTTAAGTACCAGTATTGGCTATATGAAATTACTAACTACTGAAGCTGAAAGGGAAATACAAACTTTATCCCTTTCGATAAAGGCACATTATGGTGAGCTATTGTCCCCGTTTGATGTCTCCACTTTGGACAAATATTTTGTGGAGACACGACTCTATATCAGCCTATGAACGTAAATTAAGTAGACTGAAACTGAAGAAAGTTGAGAGAGATCAAAGGGCTTTCCAATTAGGTAATGTCTTTTCTTGGCCGAGATTTACGGAGAGTAATTCAAATTTGGAGCCTAAGCAAACGTCATCAAATAGCTTCAATGGCTCGAATGATGATCATGAAGCCCTGGTGAATGATGAATCAACGGGACGTAGTACTGCCCAAGATGAGGGTCAAGTGGATGCGGCTTTATTGCAGGAGACTCCGAGTGAGTCCACAATCGTAAATGGGGCAGTACATACACATAGCGACAATCAGTGGAAATGGCAAGTAAAACTGGAGCGAGACACAAAAACTATTGTTGTAACAGCACAAGTCCATCAGCCTTTTGCGAAGGGTGAGCTGACTAATTTACAACAGAATATGAATACTGCTTACCCTTTTAGTGCAACACAAACTTTGCTTCCCTTTACCAGTGAGAGAAATAAAGACACAGAATGTAGACCAACAAAAAAGGGGAAGAAGCCAGAGTCGGCAAAAAAGGAAGTTCGAGGGGCAGACAGCTGGCTCGGGCAACATCAAGAAGGCATTTTACAACAAGAAGGACTGATCTGGAATTTAACCAGCCATGTTTTATCTAATGATGAGTTAGATGTTTTACAAAAAGAACTTTCTTTTATACCAAGTAGGTATTCTGATGTTACAGATGTTTTTGATATTAAAAAAATTTGCAGGGATTTAACTCTTAAATTAATGTTTAATGGTGATGCACAGTTAAATTCTTTTAAAAAACAGAGTTCATTTATACCACCTTTAAACTCTTTAGTGCATGCTTTTGAGTCGATCTGTATGAGAGATGTGTATAACTCGCATAAGAATAGAGACAGGAAATATAAAAACAGGATTAAGGGCCATAATCTTAGTAAAAGTGAACGAAAAGCCCTGTTACAATTGCAGAACAATACTAATATAGTAATAAGGCCCGCCGATAAAGGCGGGCCAATAGTAATCATGGATGCTGATGGTATAAACAGACTAGGAATGAAATGTTACAGGATGAGAGGTGCTATGTCAGGATTAATCCCCTGAAAGTAGATAATATGGTTCATAGAGTTAAACATAAATTGGATTTACTGTTAAATAGCTGTTCCATTTCTAAGGAGATATATGATTATTTTGTTATACAACATCCTATCACCCCTAGTATACAGGGGCTACCCAAGATGCACAAGGACATAACTTGTCCACCAATGAGACCAGCCGTATCACGGACAGGGTGGTGCACTGAATCCATCTCCATATATACATAGAGAAGAATTTAAGACCCATATTGAATAACATAAGCCAGGTTTTGAAAGACACTGAGCATTTCCCTATGGGATTTGTTTGATCATATGGATGTGTTGGATGGAAGGGAGAATTATACATTTGTCACCATGGATGAAGCATCGCTTTTTACGGTGATACCTAACCATATGGGCATAAATAGTATAGAGAGATTCCTGAAGGCATATTCTGATAAAAATGAAGGTCAAATTAGACTTAAGGATCTTTTGGAAATAGTACATAGCAATAATGTGTTTTTGTTTGGAAGTAACCTTTATTGGCAGAGCAATGGCGTAGCTATGGGCACATCATGTGCCAATGCAGTAATGGTGGTATGGGAATCTGAGTATGTGTTACAAGGTCCCTTCAGTAAGTACACTTTATTTTTCAGAAGGTTCGTGGATGACCTTTTTATTGTATGGGGTGGTACTACAGATGAGCTAGTTGAGTTCATGCGGTATGTTAATCATAGCACATCTTATTTAAGGTTTACTTGTACATATTCAGATAATGAGATAAACTTTTTAGATGTTACAGTGTCAGTTGATTAAAGCAATAGGATTTATACTAAGCAACATAGAAAGATTTGTCATGTGAATCATTTGCTGTCTTCATGACAGTATGCACCCTCCTTACATTTTCAAAAATGTGGTGAGAAATCAAGTTTACAGAGCCTCCAGGCTTAATGTCAGGGACTCTGATTTCCACAGACGTACTGAAGTTGTTAGGAGTGAATTACTGGAAAGGGGTTATGAAGAAGTGATGGTAAAGAATAACATTGATGAGGTAGCTAAGTTGAGGGACTCGGTGGCCCAGCCATAGTTTTCAAAGAGAGAAGTAACCAAAAAACTGAAATATACTGGTGGCAATAGGACCGTCAGAGTACCTTTATATTATTCATCTGATGTAAATATGTACATGGATATTGTTAGGAAGAATTGGGGAATTTTGACATCAGACAAAGCTGTTAGTACTACTAGAGATCCTGAACCTAGGTTTTTATTTAGGAATAACCTGTCACTTAAAAGACAATTATGTTATCCAAAAAGTTGATTTGGTGCGTCAAGGCAAGTGGGTACAGTACCATGTGAACACTGTAATTTTTGAAAGTTTAGAGATACTAGTTCACAGTTTAAGTTCCACTTATCTGCTACCTGTAACACCAAGCATGTGGTGTATCTTGCTCATTGCTTAGAATGTTGGAAATTCTAAATTAGTAAAACTGACAGACCATTAAAAGAATAGATCAGAGAACATGTTTACCACATGCAAAAGAGGGAGAGGGTTAGTGCACTCTCTAAGCATCTCTGTGATACTAATGATGAACATGTTTTTATGTTTCTTGTTATAGGGAAGAGTATATGAAAATATTAGGGGTGGGGATGTGTGCAATGAAACAGACTTTAGAAGCTAAATGGATAGTGAGACAAAGCTGATAGTGGGCATGGTCTGAATGACTATGTTCCTTTAAAGCTTATCCTACAGAAAAGACCTCTTTTTAGATAATTTTTTAAAGTTTATATTATAATATTTATTTGAAGACTGATACTGCTAATATATATCTATTGTATGAAGATTTTAAATGTGTTTTTATTTTGTTTAAGTGTTAATATAACCATATAACATTAAAAGGACAGATCATGTGACTCTTAGTAACATGATCAGTACGATATGGTATATATAGTGAATCAAAAGGTTTTGTTAATAGCATCTGATGAAGTGGGATACAAGCCTACGAAAGCGCTTAGGTGATTTTTTGTGACACTTTTCTCTGCATTAAATTCGTTTGTAAAAGTACAGTTGTGTACACTTACCATAACTGTAGATGTTCAAGTGTATTCACTGTTGCAGTCCTAACAATTGGGTTACCTGGCTCCCGGTAGCCCTCAGTCGACCAGAATACCAAAGGGAAGTAAAAATGACGTCGGTTGCAAAGGACATTAGGGCGTCCGATACAAAAGGAGGCAGCCAACGTCACTTCCTCAGTCTTTCTTGCCATAACAATCAGATGTCCCCAGAAATAAGGCTAAGTCAAAAAACAATTTGGCAAATAATATCCAATTCAGCCTGTACCTCAGGAAAAAAGAATAGGACAGGATCAAAAAAGGGGGAAGGAGGGAGGGAAACCAGGACTGCAACAGTCAATACACTCAAATATCTACATTTATATTAAGTGTACACAACTGTACTAGGTTTATCGTGTTTCACTATTGCAGTCCTAACAAATGGGTTGATTACCAAAGCCCAGTGAAAAGGGAGGAGGAACCAACAGAATCAAGGGTTGGAGATAATGCCCTGCAATACATCAGTGGCAAACCCTGCCCTGGCTCTGGAAAACAAAGGCAAATTATAATTTTTGTGAAAGTGTGAACAGAAGACCATGTGGCAGCCTCCAAAATATCTTTAGTAGGGAAACAGGCTGCAGAAGTGGAAGCTGCTCTAGTTGAGTGGGTCCTAACCCCTTGAGGAGAAACCTTGCCATGAAAGGAATAGCAAAAGCTGATGCAATGCGCAATCCACTTGGAAATGGTTTGCTTAGAAATAGCCTTGCCCTGAGCTCCAGGGGCAAAACTGACCAATAACTGAGCTGATTTCCGAAGGTCTTTGGTCCTGTCCAGGTAAAACCTGAGCTGTCTGTGCACATCGAGCGAATGCAGGATCCTTTCACCTTTATTTCGAGAATTAGGAAAGAAGGTAGAAAGGTGGATGGACTGATTAAGAGTCAAGCTAGAAACCACCTTAGGCATAAAGGAGGGATTGGTTCTCAAGGAGACCCTGTCTGGATGGAAAATAATAAAAGGCTTCACAGCCATTAAACCCTGCAGCTCCGAAACGCTCCTTGCTGAAGTTATAGCCAAGAGGAAGGCAGTCTTCCAAGAGAGAAACTTTAAATCTCCAGTGGCAGGTGGCTCAAAAGGAGGAAGACTGAGTTTCTCTAGAACAAAATTAAGATCCCAGGCTGGAGTAGGTGCCCTTCTGGGAGGTTTTAAGTTGCAAGCACCTCTGAGAAATATTTTCATCAGGGGAAGAGAAAAAATGGATTGTTCAAGAGAACAATGAGCAGAAATGGCTGAAACATGGAGCTTGATAGAAGAAAAAGAAAGGCCACCCTGAAGCAATTCAGCCAGGTATTCCAAGATCAGAGGAAGAGTAGGCTTGAGAAGAAGATTTCCCTCTAGCCTGCATCCAGTGAGAGAACCTTTCCCATTTGCCAGCATAGGACTTCCTAGTGCTAGGCCTCCTGGCCTCCCTCAGCACATCAACCACCTGCTGGGAAAGGGAAGAAGATAAGGAATGAGTCATACTATGAGCCATGCTGCCAAATGAAGGGATTGAAGATGAGGAAGCAGAATGATTCCCCCTTCCTGAACCAAAAGATCTGGCTTCAGAGGAAGATGCCAAGGAGGAAATTGGGAGAGACTGCGAATCAGTGGTAACCAATGCTGTCTGGGCCAGTCCAGAGCTATGAGAATAGTCCTTTGTCGTTCGTCCCTGATCTTCAACAACACTCTGGGTAGAAGAGGAAGAGGAGGGAAGGCGTAAATTGATAGCAACATCCACTCTCCAGGCTCTGTTGTGATGATGTCTGGTGCAAAAAAGAGGTAGAAGATGATTGTACGGGGAGGAGAAAAGATCCACCTGAGGCATGCCCCAACATTGAATGATGCTGTGAAAAACTGCTCTGTTCAGCTGCCACTCATGAGGATCCAGAGTTCACCTGCTCAATTGGTTTGCCAAAACACCGAGTCTTCCTGGAAGGAACTGAGCTAGGAGATGCAGGTCCAGGGATGCTTCCATGGACCAAAGATTCATGCTTTGTCTGCACAGGGGGCAAGAGTGAGTCCCTCCCTGCTTGTTGATGTAACACATGACTGTGGTGTTGTCTGTTCTGACAAGTAACATCCCTGGAGACAGAAGGTGCTTGAAAGCTAGTAAGGCCTGTTGAACTGCCATCAACTCCTTTAGATTTATGTGCAGGTACATCTGCTGGGCGTTCCACCGTCCCTGTATGCATCTGCCATCCAGGTGTGCTTCCCAGGCATAGTCCGATGCGTCTGTTGTCAGAACTTGAGTAGTAGGAGGTGTCTGAAAGGGCATGTCCTTGTTTTGTAGACAGGCTGTTGCCCACCATAGAAATTCCGTCTGCAGAGATGGGAGCAGAGGGATCATCATATCCAGGTCCTGTGGGTGTTGACACCAAATGTTCTTGAGGCATCATTGCAATTTCCTCATATGCAGTCTTGCATATGGAATCATGAGAATACAGGATGCCATGAATCCCAGAGCTTGCAGGCATTTCCTTGCAGGGAGCTGAGACAGGCTAGCCAAGTCCCTGAAGTAAACTGAGACAGTTGTCTGCTTCTCCTGGGTGAGATGTATCATCTGGGCGACTGTGTTCAGATCCGCTCTCAGGAATGTTTTCTCCTTGTATGGTACCATTTTTGATTTTTCCTCGTTGAGAATGTAACCCAGGGAAGAGAGAAGAGTCTCTATGAATTCCAGATCCTTTAGTAGCTGCTCCTGAGAACTTGCTTGAATCAGACAGTCATCCAAGTATGGGTAAATCTGAATTTTCTTCTGCCTGCAAAAAGCAATGACTGAGGCCAGGCACTTCGTGAAGACTCTGGGAGCAGTAGATAAGCCAAAGGGCAGCACAGGAAATTGATCATGTTGCTTGCCCACTCTGAAACAAAGATACTGCCTGCAACTTTCCCTGATAGGGATGTGTAGATAAGCCTCTGAGATCCAAGGTTACCAGCCAGGAATTCTTTTCTAGCATTGGTAGCAACTGATGCAGAGTGAGCATTTTGAACTTTGGAATTACTAGAAAAGAGTTCAGAATGGAAAGATCTAAGATAGGATGCCAGGTGCCTTCTTTTTGTGCAACTAGGAAAAGCCATGAACAGCAGCCCTGGCCTACTTGCTGAGCAGGAACTGATTCTATTGCTCCCAGATGAAACAAAGACAAAATCTGTTTTTCTTCTTCTGCCTTTTGGTTTGGAGGAATGTTTGGGAATCCCTTGGGAG
The DNA here is from genome assembly GCF_019279795.1 of Protopterus annectens. Lineage (NCBI taxonomy): Eukaryota > Metazoa > Chordata > Ceratodontiformes > Protopteridae > Protopterus > Protopterus annectens. The sequence goes on from NC_056748.1 coordinate 525,352,747, forward strand.
CTGAAAAGGTGCGGAAAGTAAACTTGTGCCCCAGGGACACCGTTCTGAGCACCCATTTGTCATTTGTGACAGAAGCCCAGACATCTGAAAAAAGGGCCAACCTTCCCCCTAAAGGACTCTCCAGGCAAGCAAGAACTGGCAGAAGTTGTAAAAGGTCATTGAGAGTGTTTAGATTGAGATGCAGGCTTGGAGCTTCCCACCTTAGAAGTGGAAGCCTGCCACCGCCTAGACCTTTGAGGGGTAGCAGTCTGCCCCCTAGAAGATTTGTAACCCCTAGTCCTGGAATGGTCCTGTCTGCTGTTATCAGGAAAGGTCCAGCTCTTGGAAGGGTAATTCCTGCTGAAGCGAGGGGGTTGAACTTGCAGAAAATCTTTAACAGTTTGCATGAACTTGGCCTTATCCTCCATCTTCTTAAGCATCTCCTCAGCTTTGCTGCCAGAAAGACTGTCTTTATGCAAAGGTACATCCAAAAGCTTAGCCTTGACAAGTTCTGGAAGAGGCTGTTCTCTGAGCCAAGCGTGCCTTCTAACAACAGATCCAGTAGCCGTAACCCTACTGGAGGCCTCAAGGGTGTCAAAACCACAATGCAAGGAATGCTTATTGACCAGAGTGGCTGAATTCAACAAATCCTGCAGGTCTTTACTCTCCGCCAAAAGAGGTACATTTGCAATCTTAGACTTAATAGCCTCCAAGGTGTGCTGTTGATACGTCAGCATGTGAAAAAGACAATTGGTAGCCCTAATAGCAAGGGTGGCAGAGGTATAAACTTTCTTGCCCCACCTATCTAGGTTCCTAGATTCCCTGTCCGAAGGAACAGGATTCCTGGCAACAGTGGCCTTAACTCCTTTAGGACAATGAGAAATAACCTCTGGATCCGCCAACGGGTTCCTGAAAAGAAATAGATGAGAATCAGGGACTCTGTAGTACCAGTCAGGTTTCCTGGGAGCAGGGGGGACTGAATTTGGAGACCAGGAATTTTCCAGAAAAACATCAACAACTTCCAACACAGGGGGAATAGCAAGAGGCTTATGCTGAGGTAAATCAAGAAACTCCCTAATCTGTTTCTTAGATTGGGGATAATCCTGGCTTTCCCATTTAAAATGTTCCCTGAGGGTTTTTAAAGTGTCACCAAAAGAGAAATCCTCTGGAGGAGAAGCCGAAGGAATGGACACTCCTCTGCATCTGAATCCTCAAAGGGAGAAAAAGACGGAGAAAATTCCTCTTCATCAGCAGAAATGCTGGAAGAAACAGATCCTGAACAGGACAAAACCTCAGGAGAAACATCCCTACTCCTTTTAGGAGGGTGAGGCTGAGAACCCCTGATAAGAGTTAACAAATCATTAGCCATTTTAACCATCTGGGATTGAGGAGAACTAGAAGGAATTGGAACCTGCCTTTTCACAGGCTTACGGATGGAAGGCTTACCTGCCAGCCTGAAGGACTCGGGAGGCCTAGCTACCGCCGAAGCAGCAGTAGCAGCAGTTTACCATCAGATCGCAAAACAGAGGCCTCAGAACCCAGAGTCAGCTTAGCAGTACCAGCTCCAGAGGAAGAGGTGACAGGTCGGAAGACAAACTGGAGACCAAAGGCCTAAGGGACTCAGACTCAATGACAGCCTGCGGTTGCACATCTGCGGACTGCAGGGACTGCAAAAGCGTCTCACTGGCTCCCGCCTGACTGACGACCAACTTAGCCTCATCTGAGAACTTAGATTTCAGAGGCATGTCACGGTCTTTGTCCTTACGCTTTTTCGGAATATCCGAAGCCTGAAGACCACCGGATGCCATACCCACAAACTTAGGCCAAACTCCGAAATGCTTAGCCAAAATCTTAGCTCGACGATGGACAGTACGCGGATTAAAGGAGGCACAAAGATTACAACTGGGAACGTCATGATCAAGGCCTAAACAGATAATGCAATAGGAATGAAAATCTCTGTGGGGAATTTACTTTCCACAGGTAAGGCAATTATTAACTTTTTCTGACATTCGTTAATGCAAGAAAAGAGGATCCCCAACGGAGTACTTCGCTGTAGTAGACTTCAACTCTAGGTAGTCCGAAACCAACAAAGGAAAACTGCCGACCGGCACGCGTGCATGAAAAGCTTCTGCTTCGGGCACAGCGACAAGGAAGATTGAGGAAGTGACATCAGATGCCCTGATGTCCTTTATAACAGATGGCAACCGTCATTTTTACTTACCTTTGATATTCTGGCTGACCTTTCCCAGAGCTAAGCCCAGTGCACCCTGAGAAATGCCTTCTTGGCATACAGACTTACCAAGAGAGACCTTCCCCTTCCTCGGTGATTCCTCTTCAACTGTCATAGTTTTAGTTATATTGTCAAAGGTTTGTCTCCCTACAACAAATTCACAATGATCCAAATCAACTTACTTTGGCAGCAACTTTGATATTATTTGCATTTTAATTATTTACTCATCCATCCATTGTTAACCTGGTTAATCTCACTACGCTAGTAGTCTTTCTTTTCATGAGGGGACCCGTGGTGGCACTTATACTACTAAGGGAAATTTGGCCAGGGCCTCAGAGAACTTTCACAACTCTTTCAGTAGGTGCCATGGGATCTTTCACAGCCACCTGAGTTACCACCAACTCAGGCAGATGGGGTTTCAGTTTAACTTCTTATCCGAAGGATGTTCTGATGAAGTTCCAGAAAAAATTGAAAAAATTCCAAACCAAAAGGGTGCTTCTAAAAATTGGTCTATACAAAACAATTGTTCAAAACCAACTATTTCACAGAGAGAAAATGCCATTACTCAGTGTTTTATTCAATGCTTTCGACTATGTTGGTCTTCATTAGAATAAATGTATCACTGCCTCTTACCTGGTACCATTACAAACTGAAATCAAATGGGATGAGTTTATGAAGTAGTTCACTTCCTACCATGTTATTTACCTCTTCTCTAGCACTTAAAATCTTCCCGTTGTTTTTAATGCCCTGTTTAATGATGTTACTATCCAGGGAATAAAGTGAAGGCATGGAAACAGACCTTTACATCCCACGTTTTTATTCCTCCTGTTGAGAATCTACTTGCTGACATCTCTTACTATAGTTTTATAAACAAAAAAATAAAAATATTAAACCTTTATTGGAAAGGGAGAAACCTACATTAAGGGGAAACAATATAAGATACTTTAAGTGCCTTGAGTGTTCGATGTGTAGGTATATGTCTGAAAGTCTCCATTTTGGTTGTACAGGGAGTGAGTACTTCACATGCAAATCCACTTTTTGTTTACATAGCTAAGTGCTTGACCTGTGAATCATTTTATGCTGGTAAAACCAAGAGGGAACTTAAAAAAAAAAATGTGATTATGAATATCATTATAGAGTGAAGACAAATAATAAGAAAGGCTCTAGGGAAGCATTCTATAGAATGCTCTGGATTCAGGAAGTTTTTTTTATGTTATAGATCACAGCCGGTTTACCTTTACATAGTTGAAAATCATATTGTCAATCGTCCTGTTGTGCAAACCGAAAGGACGAATTCTGCATGTCGAAGATCACCGAAGCTCGAAACTCAGCAAATCGAACAGCAGATTCGCTGCAAGCCCCCCCTGCACCCCCCATTTGTGGGGTGGCACCTCCCATACTTGCCCTACTTTAATATTCTAACACTGAGATCGCACTACAGTGAGGAAAGGGTCCATTTCCCAATCCCCACTATAGTGCAATCCGCACCCAAGATGCCGAATAGTACAGTTTTGTACCTACCATAAATGTAGATGTTCGAGTGCTAATACAGCTGCAGTCATAACAGATGGGTTTTCCTGCCGTCAGGCGGGTCCTCGGTCGGCCGAATTCCAAAGTCTAGGTCCGGCGTCGGATGTCGTCGCTTCTTCCCTGACGTCAATGCGACAGGGGTATAAAAGAACCAGCCAACGCCATTTTCTTCAGTTTTTCTTGCCCCAGATGTCAGGTGCCCCTAGAAGGAAGGCAATACATAAATTTATGTAAAAATGCAATGCAATATAATCAAAAAACAGTAGTTGCAAGCAAATACACCATAAAAGAATACCCCAATCAGGTTGTATGAGGAGGTGTTATCCATTAGGCCTGTCCCAAGAGGGGAAGGAGGGAGGGAAACCTGGACTGCAGCTGTATTACCACTCGAACATCTACATTTATGGTAGGTACAAAACTGTACTATGTTCATCGTGCATACAGCTGCAGTCATAACAGATGGGTAGAATCCCAAAGCTAAAAAAGGGGTGGTGGGCACTAGGTGGAACTAGCAGGAGCCAGGATGCCCTGCAAGACTGCAGTGGCAAAGCCTGTTCTAGATTTGGAGTATAATGGTAGGTGATAGTGCTTGGAGAAAGTATGTACAGAACTCCAAGTGGCTGCTTCCAAAATATCTTTGGTAGGAACCCCCCTGAGGAAAGCTGCAGAGGTAGCTGTGGCCCTTGTGGAGTGAGATCTGATGCCTGCAGGTACAGTTTTACCATGAAAAGAGTAACAAAAGCGTATGCAGTGGGCTATCCATTTTGAGATTGTCTGTTTGGAAATAGGCTTCCCTTGAGCTCCTGTAGCATAGGACACAAAGAGTTGCTTTGATTTTCTGAAAGGCTTTGTTCTGTCCAAATAATAACGTAGCTGTCTGTGAATGTCCAAGGAATGTAGTAGTCTCTCCCCTTTGTTTTGAGGATTAGGGTAAAAGGTAGGTAAGTGGATAGCCTGATTCAAGGCTACCCTGGATACTACCTTTGGCATAAAGGAAGGATTGGTTCGTAAGGAAACTCTGTCCTGATGGAAAATGATGAAAGGCTGCACAGCCATGAGGGCTTGTAGTTCCGAAACTCTGCGAGCTGAGGTGATAGCCAGAAGGAAGGCTGTTTTCCAGGACAAATATTGCAGTTCTGTTGAAGCAGCTGGCTCAAAAGGAGGCAAGGTCAGTTTTTCTAGAATGAAATTGAGGTCCCAAGCAGGTACTGGTTGTTTCCTGGGGGGGTTTATATTCTTAGCCCCTCTGAGGAACTGTCTTAAGAGGGGGTGAGAGAATAAAGGAGGATCAGTGTTGTATTCTGCAGAAATGGCTGAGGCATGGATTTTGATGGAGGAGAATGAAAGTCCACTGCTTAGCATCTCAGCTAGGTACTGTAATATTTGAGGTAAATTCAGTATTCCAGGATTCTGACCCTTTTTCTGATTCCAAGCGCAAAACCGTTTCCATTTTGCGGACTAGGCTTTTCTAGTAGAAGGCCTTCTGGCCTCCAAAATGACATCCTGCACCTCCTTGGAGAGTAGGGTCTGTTGTGAATTTAAGGAATCTTCCATGCGGCTAGATTGAGTGTTTTCAGCTGACTGTGAAGAGTTTTGAAGTTGTGCTGAGTCAGTAGAAGAGGCATTAGAGGCAGGATCCATGGTGGGGAATGCGTCAGGCTCCTCAGGAGTGGGCACCAGTGTTGTCTTGGCCAGTCTGGAGCAATGAGAATCATCTTTGGTCTGTCTGCTCTGGTTTTTAATAGAACTTTGGGCAGCAGAGGAAGAGGTGGAAAGGCATAAACTGTCATTGTTGTCCAACTGAAAGAGAGTGCGTCCACTTTCCAGGCCTGTGGATGAAAGGTCCTTGAGCAGAATTTTGTCAATTGGTGATTTCTGTGGGAGGCAAAGAGATCTATGTCTGGCCTTCCCCATGCTTGAATTATTTTTGTAAAAACTTGAGGATGCAACTTCCATTCGTGTGGATCTGTCATGTTTCTGCTTAGGTTGTCTGCCAGCGTGTTTTCCTTGCCTGGCAGGTACTGTGCTTGAAGTTCGATTTGTAGTTCCAGAGCCATGTTCCAGAGAGACATGGCTAGCCTGCATAGGGGGTATGAATGGGTTCCCCCGTTTGTTTATGGACCACATTACTGTGGTGTTGTCTGTCCTTATCAATAGCTGGCCTGGATGCAGTAGGTCTTTGAAAGCTATAATAGCATTTATTACTGCTAGTATTTCCTTTTGATTGATGTGAAGGTGCTTTTCTTTTTGGGACCATTTGCCCTGAATGCACCGCACCGATCTGTCATGTGCGCCCCCCAGGCATAGTCCGAGGTGTCTGTTGTGATGCCTTGATTTGCTTGAGGCTTGCAGAATGGGAGACCTGTGTTTCTTTGGCATGCTTGAGCCCACCACAGAAATTCCTTTTGAAGACATGGAATCACTGGTATTATTGTTTCCAAACTGTGGCTGTGTTGAGACCATAGGTTTTTTAGGTACCATTGAAGTTTCCTCATATGCAGCTTTGCACATGGGATTAGCAGGATGCAAGATGCCATGAATCCCAGAGCCTGCAGGATTTTCCTTGCAGTCAGCCTGGTGAAAGTTGCCAGTTTTCTGAAGTATTGAGTTAGTTGCCCTTGTTTCTCTGGCGTGAGGTAGGCCATCTGGGTATTTGTATTCAAGCTGGCACCCAGGAAAATTATTGTTTGAGAGGGTATTAGCCTTGATTTCTTTTTGTTGACCGTGTATCCCAGAGAGTTCAACAACATTATTACAAACGCCAGATGTTTCAGAAGTATGTGCTTGCTGTCCGCTTGGATCAGGCAGTCATCCAAATATGGGTATATTTGTATCCCTTGAAGTCTGCAGTAGGCAATTACTGATGCCAGGCATTTCGTGAACACTCTGGGCGCAGTAGATAAGCCAAAGGGCAATGCAGAGAGTTGATAATGGGTTGAACCTGCAAGAAATCTGAGGTATCTTCTGCAATCTTGTCTGATTGGGACATGCAGGTATGCCTCCTTGAGGTCCAATGTTACCAGCCAAGACTCCTTGCCCAGCATGGGAAGAAGCTGCTGTAATGTGAGCATCTTGAATTTTGGCACGAGTAAAAATGTGTTTAGGATGGATAGGTCCAAAATAAGTCTCCAATCTTTGCCCTTCCTTGGTACCAGGAATAGTCTGGAATAAAAACCTTGACCCTATTCTTGTGCAGGTACCTCTTGAATAGCTTTCATGTCCATGAGATCTGAAATTTGTTTTTGTGCCTCTGCCCTTTGATTGTGTGGCGGGTTTGGCATGCCTCTCATTTTTGGAAGGGTGTGAAAGTGGAATCTGTAGCCTCTGTCTATAATGTCCAGGATCCATTTGTCTTTTGTGACAATATGCCAATTTTTTTAAAATAATGCCAGTTTTCCGCCTAAAGGTGCTGCCATTTGAGCCTTGCTTGGCATGCAAAGGGTAAAGTCATTGGTTCTGCTTTCTGAATGGCTGTGAACTATCCTCACCACCTCTTTGTGTAGGTGCTTGCCATTGTCTGCCTCTAAACGATCCCTGAGATTGCCCTCTACCCCTCGGGCGCCTGTATCTACCTCTTCGGGGTCTGTCCGTGGCTGGAAAGGACCAATTTTTTGAAGGGCAATTTCTACTGAAACGTGGAGGTTGTACCTATATGAAATCTTTCACTGTTTGCATTGATTTTGCCTTTTCCTCCATTTTCTTTAATACTTCCTCAGCTTTAACACCAAACAATACATCTTTTTGAAGAGGTGCATCTAGTAATTTAGCTTTGACATGATCTGGTAAGGGTTGCTCCTTGAGCCAAGCATGTCTACGTATGACTGATCCTGTAACAGCAGCTCTACATGAGGCCTCTAAAGCATCAAAACCACATTGCAAGGTATGTTTACCCACTTGCTCTGCACTATGTAACAAATCCTGCAACTCCTTCAAGTCTGGTTGTTCAGGATGTGACATTTTGCTTTTCAACTGTGATAACAGAAACTGTTGGTACTTTAACATATGGAACTGACAGTTTAATGCCCTCATGGTTAAGGTGGCAGAGGTGTATACCTTTTTCCCCCACCTTTCTAAAGCTCTGGAATCTCTCTCTGAAGGTAATGGATTTTTAGCAGTGGAGGCCTTAATTCCCTTGGGACCCTGTGAAATAGTTTCTGGGTCAGCCATATAGCTTTTGTATAGGAATTGGTGTGAATCAGGAACCCGGTAATACCTGTCAGGCTTGACTGGAGCTGGAGGTAAAGAATCTGGGTTGAGGCAGGCCTCCGAATACACATCATCTAGTATGTCTAAGAAAGGAGGTATAGCCAGAGGCCTGTGCTGAGGGAGCAAGAGGAAATCCCTAAGCCTTTTCTTGGAGTCTGAGTACTCTTGGCCTTCCCATTGGAAGTGTTCCCTCAAGGTATGTAAGGTTTCCCCAAAAGAGTAATCCTCAGGGGGGGAGACAGAGGGAATGGACTCTTCTGCATCAGAATCTTCAAAAGGGGAGTATGAATGTTCCTGGTCTTCAGAATGTTCTGAAATAATGGAGGCCTGGTCCGAGGAAGGGGATTCTTCCTCCACTCTGGGCCTTTTGTCCGGGGGGGGGGGGGTTGAGAACCCCTGATAAGAGTAAACAAATCCTCAGCCATTTTGAGCATCTGCTTTTTAGGCATGGGGCCCTGTGAAGCTTGTCTTTTAGTATGCATGGCTGCTTTAGACTTAGTGAAAGCCTTAATGGAAAAAGAAGAAGAAGGCCTGAAGACACCTTGAGAGGTGGCAGGCCTGTCTAAACTCTGAGTTTCCCCGCCAAGAGTGGCTTCGGTATCTGTAGTCGGGGTGTGGGCCGAAGAGCCTGCGACCTCGGGCACAGAAGACACCACCAATGAAGTGTCATCGGTAGTCAGGGGCTGCGTAGGCGCAGCACCTGTAGTCGGCTTAAGCGTGGTGTCGGTAGAAGTCGCGGACCTCGTATGTCGGTCCTTATCGTTGTGTCTTTTACTCAAAACTGGAGTCGGAGCATCCGACGACATAATGTAATTAAACTTTTTGCCAAAATAGTGTTGGGCGAACTCCGCCCGATGCTTAATAGTGCGTCTGTTGAATGCAGCACAAAAACGACAGGCCGAGACGTCGTGGTCTGGGCCTAAGCAAGGAATGCAGAGGGAATGAAAATCCTTATGCGGTATTTGCTTCCCACATGAAATGCAATTATTAACTTTGTCTGACATTGGTCTGAGGCAAGAAAAGTTTCCCCAACGGGGTACTTAGCTTTCAAGAAGACTTCGGCTGAAAAATATTCGTAATCTCAGGAGCTGGCCGACCGGCACTTGCGAACTGCTTCTGCTTCGGGCACCATGCGGCAAGAAAGACTGAAGAAAATGGTGTCGGCTGGTTCTTTTATACCCCTGTCACACTGACGTCAGGGAAGAAGCGACGACATCCGACGCCGGACCTAGACTTTGGAATTCGGCCGACCGAGGACCCGCCTGACGGCAGGAAAACCCATCTGTTATGACTGCAGCTGTATGCACGATGAACATCTGCAATGAGCGAATGTCACTGTGCATTCGCTCATTGTACATTCGAAGCATTTTGTTTCAACTTTTCAAAATCTTGAAAAAGTCCTTTACTTGGGGCATTCTTACGTTTGTAGTACGCACATATAAAGGTAAACCTCACAGCCCATTCAATTTCAATGGTGACAGGAATAGATAGTTGGAATACAGGGAACTCCGATAGCAAACTTTGTTAAATGCATATAGTTCTCCGGGACTGAATGCTACAGTCAATTAGAAAGTAATTTTGAACAAAAACAAGAAAATTAACAAGTGTAAATAATTAGAATTTTTTTTTATTTTTATGTTTACAGACTTATTTTTGAGGGGTGTCTGTTGTATTTTTTTAGGTAGGAACATTTTAAATAATCATGTGAGTGGTCATGTGATCTTAATTTTGTAAGAAGGAATGAGAGGTTGTGATGCATTTATTCTGAATCCGACCACTATGGTTAAAAGCTCTAAATTAATAAAACATCGAATAATGGTATTTTCTCTTCGTGAACTAATTGGTTTTGAGCTACTGAGCTCGGAAGAGACAGGGGATGATAGTACTTAAAACTATTTCAATACAGTGTAGTTTACTGTGAGCACTTTTTTTTTTGATTATGTTTGCGTGCACCACTATTTGTTTTTAGAATTCTGAGTAAGTTAGCATGGCTGACAGTGAAAATGACAGCCATAAGGTAGTAAATGTCCGATACTAGTCAAGAAAGTGAAGCATTACAAATCTGTCAACTTGAATGATAGGCAAGCTGTGTAGTTGGAAGAAAAACAACAGTGGTAGGAGAGTAAATTAGATAACATGAAGAATATCGTGGAAAGTGCAAAGCAAAAAAAAAAATGCAGAAAATGGAAAAATTTATACATACAGGTTTAAGGGGAGAGTCTGGGACGAACAAATATAGTGTAATTCATAAGGCAGTGGCTAACTAATTTAACTACAGATACTCTGGGACTGTCTAGCTAGCTAGAGTACACCAAGTTGGTCAGCCTACAGTACAATTAAGTTGTGATACTTCATTGTTAAATGCCATACTTACAGACTGAAAGACTGGCTACTGAGACAGGCAGCTACTTAAATGGGACCTACACCAGTTGGTTGCAAGACTAAAGATGCATAAGATCTTTTCTCTGTGGTTTACCAGCACAGATGATAATTTTATACCACACACTGGAACTTGGGAGAGAAAGAGTTGATGTCCATCTATACTAAGGAATGTAAGGCTGTGTTAAGTGCATTGTGGTCTAATTACAAGAAGCTGTTCAAATATACATGGAAATAGTCAAGAGTACCAATGTTTGGTAGTGTCCAAGAGTTCCATACAACCTTTAATTTGTGCATGTAAGCTAAAAGTTGGAAATACACATTTGAAATAACTGCCAAGTATAACAGGTGGGAGTAATAGCTTTCTATAATTAAGGTTACTCTGATCATATCATAAAATATAAATGGCCTCACAGATACAGACAATAAGCACACTGATTACATTAAGAAATGTAGGGTGCAAACAGCAATGTTGCAGGAGACACATCTGTATATAAATGAGCATGTGAATTTGACAAGAAAGGATTTCAGGAATGAATTTCAGCTGAATATCAAGGGCGATGAAAAAGGGGGGTAATGATTCTGATTGCTGGAAGGGCTCCAATACTAACAGAAGGGGAGAGAGACAATAGTAGATTTGTAGTAGTGAGGGCTATTGGCAAGGGAGGAGGATTACACTCGCATGCATTCATATTCTATCAAAACTTCAATTATGGAAAAAAAATAATCAAAATTTAACAGGGATTATTATTCATGGTGGGGACTGGAACTTGATTTGCAAAACAGATGCTGTATCAGGGGACCTACAAGGAAAAACAGAAAAAAAGACAGGATACATTTCTGAAGAAACATGCAATAATACATGGTATGGAAGATGTGAATTCAGTAGTAGGAATCAGAATTTACATAATTATTCTCCAAAAGTACAATAAGTGAGCTAGATTGGATATAATTTATATTTCACATTATCATGTGCATTTGACATCCAACAGCAACTGCAGATCACACATCAATAGACACCTAGGTAAAGATGAAGGGCAATGAAGAAAAACTGATACATTGGTACCTTCCTACATATTTGTTAAACAGACATTTAATGAATGGACAGTGGATATGATATGAGAATTATCAGGGAAATTTGAAATTTCTTCAAAAGGGATAGCTAGTGAGTGAAACAAAATGAAAATGGAGTTTAAAATTAGAGTAGATAACAGGGAAAAATGTAGAAAAGCAGTACTAGAAATTTACAGGTGCTGACAAAAGTAAAAGTATTGCAGAATAGCGGGAACCTGACAGAAGATGAAATGCAAAGTGCTAAAGAGTATCTGGAGAATATACACAAGTTTAGAAAGGTTGTTGTTAAGCAACTTAAGGAGCCTATGGCAGGAAAAATAGCCAGAAATCCTAAAGAAGTCTTAGCATTATTCTAGAAATAAAGAGCTATGTACTTACCACAACCTGCCATCTATGTTATCCTATGTCATTTATTCCTCATAGTAGGGTGTTGGATCCAACATCAGATCACAGCCAGCAACTTTAACTTAGAGCCAAGGCTTAAGCTCCTCTCTCTCCCATAATCCCACTGCTGCCCTCTAACCCTCAGATAAAGTTTGCTAACATAGTCAGCATAGCTACAACCCAAAAGGTAGAAAGGAAAACAGTCCTGGACCCAAAACACTCCAACTTCTTCAGAAGATCTGACAAGGAAGCAGATGGCAGGAGTGAAATGTGAGGAATAATGAGACAGAATAACACAGATGCCAAGTTATGGTAAGTACATAACTCTCTATCTGATGTTAACCATGTCATTATTCCTCACAGTAGGGTCACAGTCCCCAGCTACAATTTACCTAGAGGCCTCAAGGAAGCACATCAAAAGCACTGTGGAACCCAAGGAAGCCCTCTTCCTGGAAACCAAATTCAGATTGTAATGTGAAATAAAGGGGTGAGGATTAGACCAAGTGGCAGCAGCACAAATGTCATCACTGGAGAGTCTGGCCATGAAGGTTAAAGAAGTAGCCACAGACCTAGTAGAATGAGCTCTAACCCTTCCTAGAAACTCAAGATACTTGTTGGTGTACACTGAAGGGATACAGCTGGAGATGTATTTAAGATAGTTACTTTAGAAATGGGGAGACCACGTCTATTTGGGGAAAAGCCACAAAGAGCTGGTCTGATTTGCAAAACTCGTTAGCCCTATGCAGATAAAATTGCAATTGCCTGTGTACATCCAAAGTATGCAGAATGTACTCTCCTGGGAAAGAAAACTGGTAACGGACTACAGTGGTTCAGATTGGATTCAGTGGAAACCTTGGCCAAAAGGATGGATTTGTTCCAAGAGATACTATCTTTGTGAAAGACCATATAAGGGGTTTGCAGCTCGGACACCCTCTTAGCTGAAGTTATGGCTACTAGAAAGGCTGTTTTCCATGACAAAAATCTGAAATTTCATGTATTAGCAGGCTCAAATTGGCTCCGAGTCAGAGATTGCAGCACGAATTATAGATCCCAAGGAGGTGAGGGATCCTTAACGGGCAGTCTTAGAAGGAAAATGCCTTTCATAAAGGCTTTACAGTCTGGAAGAGAAAGTACAGTTGTGTACACTTACCATAAATGCAGATGTTCAAGTCTTCTCACTGCTGCAGTCATCACCATTGGGTTATCCATGCTGTGGTAGCCCTCAGTCAGTCTGAATACCAGAGTCCAGGTTTTGTGCATCGGCTGCTGTTGCTTGCTGGGTGACACCAGGTCATCCTAGCTATGAAGGAGAGCAGACGATGCTAATACCTCAGTTTATCTTGCCTTAACCAACCAAAGAAGTCCAGTTTTAATAATTATCAGAAGTCCTGGGGTCAGAGACCCCCAAAGGAATAAGTCTCTCTCAAAGGACAGCAGATATCAGGGGGGAGGGAAAGCATTACTGCAGCAGTGAGAACACTCAAAACATTTACATTTTATGGTAAGTGTACACAACTGTACTATGTTCTTTGTTGCTCACTGCTGCAGTCATCACCATTGGGAACATTCCCAAAGCTGAGTGGAAGGTTGATAGAAACTTGGGAGAGCATGCCCTGCAGAATTGTAGAGGCAAACCCAGCCCTAGTTTTTGAGAATAGATTCAAATGGTAATGTTTGGTGAATGTATGGACTGAAGTCCATGTGGCAGCTTCCAGGATGTCCATGGTGGGTACCCCTCTAAGTAATGCTGTGGAAGTAGAGGTTGCCCTAGTGGAATGGGTTCTGATGGTCCTACGGGGTGGTTTTCCATGCAAGGAGTAGCAAAATTGGATGCAGAGTGTTATCCATTTGGAAATGGTCTGTTTGAATATAGGTTTCCCCTGTGCCCCTGTTTTAAAGCTGACCAAGAGCTGGTCAGTTTTCCTGAATGTCTTTGTATGATCCAGATAAAATCTGCGTTGCCTGTGCACATCAAAATAATGCAATATCCTTTCCCCCTTGTTCTGAGGGTTAGGGAGGAAGGTGGGCAGGTGGATGGCCTGGTTGAGGGTAACATCCGAAACCACCTTTTGCATGAAGGAGGGGTTGGTTCTCAGGGAGACCCTGTCTGCATGGAAGATAAATGGCTCAATGGCCATTAAAGCTCTGACACTCTCCTGGCTGAAGTGATAGCCAGGAGAAAGGCAGTCTTCCAAGAGAGGTACTTTAATTCTGAGGATGCTGCAGGCTCGAAGGGGGCAGAGTAAGCTTTTCTAAATCATAGTTCAGACACCAGGCTAGGGTGGGGCTGTCTTCTGGAAGGCCTGATATTAGAGGCTCCTCTAAGGAAATGTTTGATAAGAGGGTGGGAGAACAATGGCTGTTCTGTATCAAAGAGTGCCGAGATGGAAGAGGCATGGATCTTTATGGAGAAGGAGAGACCCTTATTAAGAAGCTCAGCCAAATAATCTAGAATAAGAGGAATGGAGGGCAGATGAATGTCTGCCCCCTTGGACTGGCTCCAGGAGCAGAATCTTTTCCATTTTCCAGCGTAATATTTTCTGGTGCTGGGCCTTCTGGCTTCTGTGATGATGTCAAGGACTTGCTTGATTAGCATAGATTCCTTGTTGGTTATGACAGAATAAGCCATGCTGAGAGCTTGAAGGTCTGGGTGCAGCATTGCCCCCCCCCCCCCGAGATAGCAGGTAAGGTATCAGAGTTAGCTGCCAGGGGGACTGGAGATGTAGGTTGCGCAGCAGTGGGTATCAGTGCTGTCTGGGCCAATCTGGGGCAATAACTATTGCTTTTGGTTTTTCCTCCCTTACCTTGATTAATACTTTTGGAATGAGAGGAAGAGGTGGGCATGCATACACAAAGAGTATTCCAAGGGAAGATCAGGGCATCAACCTTCCAGGCCAGGTGATGGTACTCCCTGGTGCAGAATTTCTGTACTTGGTAATTTAAATAAGAGGCAAAGAGGTCCACCTGGGGGGTCCCCCATGTGTGGGTAATTTGCAGAAAAATGTCTCTGTGGATTTGCCATTCATGTGGGTCCAGCAGGATTCTGCTTAAGTGGTCTGCTAGGGTGTTGTTGATGCCTTGTAGGTATTGGGCTATAAGATGTAGTCCCATGGATGAAGCTGCTAGCCACAGGTTCATGGCTAGTCTGCACAGGGGGTAAGACTGAGTCGCTACCTGTTTGTTGAGGTACCACATGACTGTGGTGTTTGTTTTTATGAGAAGAACCCCTGGTTTGAGGTAGGGTTTGAAGGATGCCAGAGAGTTTTACACTGCTATCATTTCTTTTTGGTTGATGTGCAAGGATAGTTTTTGAGCGTTCCAGAGACCTTGGGCACATCTGCCTTATAGGTGGGCGCCCCAGGCTATGTCCAAAGCATCTGTAGTTATGGTCTGGTCTAATGGATGGAGGGTGAATGGAAATCCCTTGTTCAGAGCACAGGCCTGGGTCCACCAAAGGAACTCTGATCTTATGCAAGGGATCACATGCAGGAAGGTGTCCAGAGGTTGAGAGTGTTGACACCATAAGTTCTTTAGTTACCACTGAATTTTCCTCATGTGCAGTCTGGCCAGAAGTACTAGGAGGATGCAAGAGGCCAAGTACCCTAGAGCTTGCAGGAATTTCTTGACAGAAAGCTGGGTTTGGGAGACCAGAGTAAGTATTTTGGTAGGAAACTTTATTTTTCTGGGGAGAGAAAGGCCATTTGCTGTTCTGTGCCCAGTAAGGCTCCCAGAAATATGATTTTCTTGGTAGGTGTCTGTTCTGATTTATTTTTGTTGATAGGGAAAGTACAGTTGTGTACCTACCATAAATGTAGATGTTCGAGTGTATTCACTGTTGCAGTCATTACACTTGGGTTATCCTGCTGGCAGGCTACCCGCAGTCGGCCGGAATTCCAAAGTCCTGGTCCGGCGTTGGTTGCTGTCGCCTCATCCCTGCGTCAGTGCGCCAGGGGTATAAAAGATGCAGCAGACGCCATTTTCTTCAGTTTTTCTTGCCCCAGATGTCAGGTGCCCCGAAAAGGGTAGGCTAAAACATTGCTTATAAAAAGCATGCACTAAAATAAACAATACCTTCATCTACAAGCAAATACACCACATAGGTTGTATAGAATAGAGAAGTACAGATAAGTCCCAGCAAAGAAAGGAGGATGGTGGGTGGGTAACCTGGACTGCAACAGTGAATACACTCTAACATCTACATTTATGGTAGGTACACAACTGTACTATGTTCATCGTGTTTACGGTTGCAGTCATTACACTTGGGTTGAATCCCAAAGTTGAGGTTGGGCGGCTGGGTCTAAATAGGATTAGGAGTGGCTATGAGGCCCTGCAGAACTGCAGTGGCAAAGCCTGCTCTGGATTTAGAGTAAAGAGGTAAGTGGTAGTGCTTGGTAAAAGTGTGCACTGAACTCCAAGTTACAGCCTCCAAAATTTCCTTGGTTGGTACTCCTCTGAGAAAGGCTACTGATGAGGCTGCTGCCCTGGTCGAATGTGACCTAATGCCCTTAGGCACTGATTTGCCATGCTGTGCATAGCAGAAACTAATGCAGTGTCCTATCCATTTTGAAATAGTCTGCTTTGAGATAGCCTTTCCTTGTGATCCTGCAGCACATACCACTATAAGTTGCTCAGTCTTTCTGAAAGCTTTAGTTTTGTCCAAGTAGAAGCGTAGCTGCCTGTGTATGTCCAAAGAATGCAGAAGTTTCTCCCCTTTATTCTGGGGATTTGGATAAAAAGTAGGCAAATGAATGGTTTGATTAAGAGCCTCACTGCATACTACCTTTGGCATAAATGTTGGGTTTGTCCTTAGAGAAACCCTGTCTGGATGGAAAATGATAAAAGGTTCCACTGCCACTAATGCCTGTAACTCAGAGTCTTCCTGCTTAAGTTATTGCTAGGAGCAGAGCCGTTTTCCATGATAATAATTTTATCTCAGCTGTATTGGCTGGCTCAAAAGGAGGCAGTGTGAGCTTTTCCAAGACAAAATTGAGGTCCCATGTAGCTATCGGTGCTCTCCTTGGGGGCCTTATGTTTTTGGCCCCTCTGAGGTACTGCCTTAGCAGTGGATTTGAAAAAATAGGTGGTTCCATATTGTAATGAGCTGAAATGGCAGAGGCATGGATCTTAATTGATGAGAAGGATAGGCCTTTGTCCAGCATCTCAGTTAGGTATTGTAAAATCTGAGGAATATTTGGAGCAAGCGGGTCAATTCCTTGTGCCTGATTCCAAGCACAGAATCTCTTCCATTCTTTTGCATAAGATTTTCTGGTGCTGGGCCTCCTGGCTTCCAAAATTACATCCATAACTGCTTTAGAGAGGTGTGTTCTGAGTGGTTATATTATTCACCATGCAGCCAGATTTAAGGTTCTGTGCAGGATCTGATTGTTTTGTTGGGTCAGAAGATGAGGAATTTGAGGTAAAGTCCAGGCTGGGCCTTGAGATAAGCCCTTTAGGATTGGGTACCAGTGCTAGCGTGGCCAGTCTGGGGCAATCAGAATCATTTTTGGATTCTCTTGTCTGACCTTTAGGAGTACCTTGAGGAGGAGAGGAAGTGGAGGAAAGGCATAAACTGTCAGGGTTTTCCAGCTGAATGATAGAGCATCCACCTTCCATGCTTGTGTGTGATACGTTCTTGTGCAGAATCTCTGTAGTTGGCAGTTGTGAGGGGAGGCAAATAGATCTATGTCTGGGCATCCCCATTTTCTTGTTATCATGCTGAAGACTTGTGGATCTAGTTTCCACTCGTGAGGGTCCATGAGGTTTCTACTTAGTTCGTCTGCCAGAGTATTTGACTTTCCTGGCAGGAATTGTGCTTGCAGATGCACTTCATAGGTCAATGCTGTGCTCCACAAAGTCATGGCTTGCCTGCAGAGGGGGTAAGAATGTGTGCCCCCTTGCTTGTTTATGTACCACATGACTGTAGTATTGTCCGTCTTTAGCAATAGTTGTCCTGGATGGAGTAGATCATTGAAGGTTGTCAGGGCATTCTGTACAGCTAGCATCTTTTTTTGATTGATATGAAGATGCATTTGGCTTGCGGGCCACGTGCCCTGAATATATTTGCCTGCCATGTGTGCCCCCCAGGCATAATCCGATGCATCCGTTGTTAGTGTCTGCCTGGCTGTGGGTAAAGTGAATGGCTGTCCCTTGTTGTGGTGACAGGCCAGTGCCCACCATCGAAACTCCTGTTGCAGGCAGGGAATGAGGGTAATTATTGTTTCCAGGCTGTGGCAATGTTGAGTCCAAACACTTTTTAGATACCATCGTAGCTTCCTCATATGCAGTCTTACATATGGAATTAGCAGAATGCAGGATGCCATGAAGCCCAAAGCCTGCAGAATTTTTCTTGCAGGTAACTGGGTTTTTGTTGCCATCACTTGGAAGTAATGAGTCAGTTGCCTTTGTTCGTCTGGCATGAGATAAGCCATCTGGGCAGTTGTATTTAAGCTTGCACCCAGGAATATTATCTCTTGAGAGGGCACTAGTTTTGATTTCTTTTCGTTTACTGTGTACCCTAGGCAAATTAGTAATCTTTTTACAAACGCCAGATGCTTTAGTAGAATGTCCTTGCTCTCTGCTTGAATAAGGCAGTCGTCCAAGTAGGGATATATTTGAATTCCTCTTTGTCTGCAAAATGCAATTACTGGTGCCAGGCATTTTGTGAAGACCCTGGGAGCAGTAGATAAGCCAAAGGGTAGTGCAAAGAATTGGTAGTGCATTGAGCCAGCTATGAATCTGAGGTATCTTCTGCAAGATTGTCTGATTGGGACATGCAGGTATGCCTCTTTGAGGTCCAACGTTACGAGCCAAGCCTTCTTGCCCAGCATGGGCAGAAGTTGCTGCAGTGTCAACATTTTGAATTTTGGAACGTCCAGAAAAGTATTTAGAATAGACAGGTCCAGTATTGGTCTCCAGGCTTTGTCCTTTCTGGGTACCAAGAAAAGTCCTGAGTAAAATCCTTGCCCCTGCTCTTGCTGTGGTACTCTTTGAATAGCCCTCATGTCCATATGAGATTAAATTTGCTTTTGTGCCTCTGCCCATTGATTGTGTGGCAGGTCTGGCATACCTTTTGCCTTTGGGAGGGTGTGAAAGTGGAACCTGTAGCCCTGAGAAACAATATTCAGTACCCATTTGTCCTGGGTGATCATGTGCCAATTTTGTGAGAAAAGTGTTAGCTTTCCCCCTAAGGGTGCTGCCAAAAGGTAAGTGCTTGGCATTGGCAGTGGGAAGTCATTGGGACTGTTTCCTATATGGTTGTGATTTGTCTTCTCCGCTTTTGGAGGCAGAAGCACCACATTTTTTAGGCCTGTATGAGCCCTGGGGCTGAGATCTGCCTCTAGGGTGTCTGTATCTGTCTCTTTGTGGCCTGTTTGACACTGGAAAGGACCAATTCTTAGAAGGCCAGTTCCTGCTAAATCTCGTGGCTGAACCTGTAAGAAATCCTTTACTGTCTGCATAGATTTCGCTTTATCCTACATTTTCTTTAACACCTCTTCTGCCTTAACACCAAACAAAGTATCATGCTGTAATGGAGCATCCAATAATTTTGCTTTAACATGATCAGGCAGACTCTGTTCCTTTAACCAAGCATGCCTTTGAATGACAGAGCCTGTAACTGCGGCCCTGCAAGAAGCCTCTAGTGAATCAAAACCACATTGCAAATTATGCTTTCCCACTTGTTCAGCTGCATGCAGTAAATCCTGCATTTCCTTGTTTTCAGGACATTCAGAGTTTGTCAGCATTTTCTGTTTTAGCAGAGACATTAAGTATTGCTGATATTTAAGCATGTGAAACTGGCAGTTTAAAGCCCTTACAGCTAAAGTAGCAGAGGTGTAAATTTTTCCCCCATCTGTCCAGTGCTCTAGAATCCCTATCAGGGGGAACAGGGTTTTCTGCAGTGGAAGCCTTGACCCCTTTGGGACCCTGAGATATAGTTTCTGGGTCAGCAGCAGGGTTTTTATACAGAAATTTATGTGAATCTGGAACCCTGTAGTACCTACCTGGCTTAACTGGTGCAGGGGGTAAAGAATCAGGAGACAGACTGGACTCAGAAAATACATCATCTACAATGTCTAGCACAGGAGGAATAGCAAGAGGTTTGTGTTGAGGCAATAAAAGAAAGTCTCTGAACCTTTTCTTGGATTCTGAATAATCTTGGCTCTCCCAGTGGAAATGCTCCCTCATAGTGTTGCAGGGTTTCCTCAAAAGAATAGTCCTCAGGAGGAGAGGCTGAAGGGATAGATTCTTCAGCATCAGAATCCTCATAGGGAGGAAGAGAATATCCCGGTTCTGAAGAGGAATCAGAAGAAATAGAAACCTGATCAGAGGAATCATAGTCCGTGTCTTGCCTAGGCCTTTTATCAGGAGGGGGATGGGAACCTCTGATCAAAGTAATTAGGTCCTCGGCCATTTTAAGCATCTGTTTCTTAGGCATGGAAGACTGTCCAGGAGAATGCTGTACTTGTTTCTTTGTCTTTAAAGGTGTTTTAGACTTTGTCTTGGTTGCTGAAGTGGTCTTGATAGAAAGCTGTGTAGGTCTGAAAACACCCCCAGAAGCCGATGCCTGCTCAGCGGCTCTGGACCCATCTGAGGGATTAGTTTCTGTAGGCCCAATACCTTGAGTTTCCAGAGGCCTAGTTGTCTCCACATGGGAGTCTGAGGCGGTCTGTGGCTCTGAGGTAGCGGATGTCAGGGGCTGCAAAAGTGCCTCACTGAGAACCAGCGAACCGGCGACTGGCCTAGAAGAGGCTTTGTCGGTTTTAGACCTTAGATGCCTGTCCTTTTCTTTTTCCTTGCGCTTTTTATGAACTCCGGTCGTCAGTTGTTCCGACGGCATTATATAGTTAAACCTTCGGCCAAAGTAATGGAAAGCAAAATCGTACCGACGCTTAATAGTGCGTTGGTTAAATCTAGCACAAAACTGACAACTAGTAACATCGTGGTCAGGGCCTAGGCAAGGAATACAGTAAGAATGAAAATCCTTATGAGGTATTTGCTTCCCACAAGAAATACAATTATTAACTTTTACTGACATCGGTTTGGAGCAAAAAAAAGTTTCCCCAACGGGGTACTTAGCTTTATTGAAGACTTCAGATCTGAAATTCAATTTCGAAAATCTCAGGAGTCGGCCGACCGGCACATGCGAACTGCTTTTGCTTCGGGCACCGCACGGCAAGAAAGACTGAAGAAAATGGTGTCGGCTGCATCTTTTATACCCCTGGCGCACTGACATCAGGGATGAGGCGACAGCAACCGACGCCGGACCACGACTTTGGAATTCAGGCCGACTGCGGGTAGCCTGCCAGCAGGATAACTCAAGTGTAATGACTGCAACAGTGAAACACAATGAACATCACCAGAGAGGTGAGTAGGGTTTTTACACATAAAAGGTGCTGCAGGAGCAGTTCCTTGCAGTCTGCCTGGATAAGAGAGTCATCCAGGTGGGAGCAGTAGATAAGCCAAATGGCAAAGCAGAGAATTGAAAGTGTAATGATCCTGCTCTGAAGAGCAGGAATTTTCTGCAAGATTCCCTTACTGAGATGTGCAGGTAACCATCCTTTAGGTCTAAGGTGACCATCCACGCTTTGTTTGGCAGCATTGGTAGAAGCTGTTGTAAGGTAAGCATTTTGTATTTTGGGATTACCAGGAAAGTATTGAGAAAGGATAGGTCCAGGATGGGACGCCAAGTTCCCTCTTTCCTGGGAACAAGGAACAGAATCCTTTTGCAACTTGTTCTGGAGGCACAGGTTCTACTGCCCCTAGGGCTATTAGGTTTTCCACTTGTTTTAGTGCTTCTGCCCTCTAGTTTGGGGATAGGTCTGGGTACCCTCTTGGGAGGTGGCAGTTCTTGGAAACTGAATTTGTAGTCCTGAGCAATGATTCTTAAGACCCAATGATCTTTTGTTACAAAGTTCCAATTTTCTCTGCAAAGAGATAGCCTTCCTCCTAGCGTTTGGTGTGGTGGAGGCAGGCAGAGATGGGAAAGGTAGTCGTTGAGATTTTTTAGCATACAGGTTGTTTTTGAACTCCCTGTTCTAGTGTTGGGGGGCACTGTTTAGTTCTTTGCTGGCCCTGAGTTTGAGCCCTGGTGGGTCTTGTCCCTACGGGTTTTACCTTGTGCCTGCCTTTTTGGTGCAGGAAAGGACCAGTGTTTAGTGGGAAAATTTCTGCTGAACCTAGGAGGTTGTACTTGAAGAAATCTTTAACAGTCTGCATCGATTTTGCTTGGTTTTCCATCTTTTTTTTAAGTACCTCTTCAGTTTTCTGTCCTAACAAGTGGTCTTTGTCAAGAGGTGAATCCATGATTTTAGCTTTGACATGATCAGGGAGAGGTTGTTCCTTCAACCATGCATGTCTTCTGATAACAGATCTTGTCACTGCTGCCCTGCTAGAAGCTTCTAGGGCATCAAATCCACAAGTGCTTCGCCACCTGAGATGAAGAGTGCAGTAATTCTGCTATCTCTATTATTGGCAAAATCTGGTAAAGTAGAAATTTTCTGTTTCAAAAGTTCCAAAGTGTGCTGTTGATATTTTAACATATGGAACTGACAGTTGATAGCCCTTATAGTTAAAGTTGCAGAGGTATACAGTTTTTTACCCCATCTGTCTAGGGCCCTGGATTCTATGTCTGAGGGAGTAGGATTCTTTGCGGAGGTAGCTTTAACTCCCTTAGGTCCCCAAGTAATCACCTCTGGATCTACTATAGGTTTTCTGTATAGGAATTTATGTGATTCAGGTACCTTGTAATACCAGTCAGGTTTTCTGGGGGCAGGTGGAAGGGTAGCAGGGTTAAGGCTGGATTCTTGGTAATCATCATTTACCACCTCCAAGATGGGTGGGATGGCCAGAGGCCTATGCTGGGGTAGGTCCAGAAACTCTCTTAGTCTTTTCTTGGATTGAGGGAAATCCGTTGATTCCCATTTAAAGTGTTCCCTGAGGGTGTGGAGGGTTTCCCCAAAGGAAAAGTCCTCCAGAGGTGATGAAGAATAGATTCTTCTGCATCTGAGTCTTCGTAGGCAGTAAGAGGATTATCCTCTTCAAAAGCAAAGGAGTCAGATCCCTCTGAATCTAAATCTGAATGGATGTCTGGAGAAGGTTCCCTTTTCCTTTTGGCTGGAGTAGCCTGATTACCCCGGATGAAAGTGATGAGATCCTCCACCATTTCAAGCATTCTAGTTTGAGGAGGGGGAGGAGTAGTGGAATGAAGACTTTTTGCTGTTTTCTATGGAGTGGGTCGAAGTCTGGCATAAGGGGTATCCCTCGGTGCCATCGGTGTGTTAGTCGGAAGAGAGGGCAAAGGCCTTGAAGTGAAATCTGAAGTGCGAGCAAAATCCTCAGAAGCTGGTACCTGCTTAGTGGTTCCAGAACCAACCAAAGGCGAGACAGTTGAAGGATCGTTAGACGATGCAGACATCTGCGGCACACAGGACTCCAAAAGGGTCTCAGTAGAGGCCTGCAAAGTAATCAAGTCTGGCATCAGGGGCTGCGAAAGCACCTCACTGAATTCCGAAGAACTGACGACCCATTTAGCGGTGGTGTCATTGGAAGGCTTGGCCTTATGCAGTCTGTCTCTATCCTTATCTTTACATTTTTTCGGAAGATCTGCGGTTTGCTGACTGATGGATGCCATATCGGTAATCGGAGATGAAAGACGAAAATAAATGGCTACAATCTGAGCTCTACGACGAATAGTTCTAGCGTTAAAGAGGGCACAGAACTGACATTGGGGTACATCGTGATCTGGGCCTAAGCAAGTGACACAATAAGAATGGAAGTCTCGGTGTGATATTTGCTTTCCACAAGTGAGACAGTTATTGGCTTTTTCGGACATCGGTAAGTGCAAGACGGTAAGTGCAAGAAAGAGGAAGGATCCCCAATGAGGTACTTAGCTTTAGACATTTTCAGCTGAAGTTCGAAATCTGGAAACAGCCAACCATCACTGTTGCGAATTGCTTCGACTATGGGCTCCATGGCAAGAAAGACTGAGGTAATGGTGTTGCCTGCTCTACTTTATAGCTCGGACGACCTGCCATCACCCAGCAAGCGACAGCAGCCAACGCACAAAAACTTGACTCTGGTATTCGGTCCGACTGAGGGCTACCGCAGCATGGATAACCCAATGGTGATGACTGCAGCAGTGAGAAATGAAGAACATCGTAGATTCACTATTCTCATGCAAATTGGAAACTGCAGCCAACTGAAGCTTAATAGAAAAACTTGCCCCTTCCTGAAAAAGTGAGGATAAGAACAAAAGAATATCTGGCACAGGAGCAGAAAAGAGTCCAAATTTCTGCTCTTAGCCCAGATACAAAACCTTTTCCATTTGCTACTATAAACCTTTCTGATGAAAGTTTTTTGTGAGGTTAGGATAATACTGTTGATGGAGGAAGCTAGCCTGAACCATTTCAAAATCACTGGAACTAGAGAAACCATGTGGTTAGACGGAGGGTCCAAAGATTGGGAAGAGGGAGCCCCGAATGATGGGAGATCAGATCCTAAAGGGGATCCAGTATCCAAGGGGGATATTTCAGGTGAGACTTTAGTAAGGGAAACCACGGCTGATGAGGCCAGAAGGGGGCAATGAGGATCATGGATCTCCTCAGGCATAGTGCTTTCTGTAAAACCTTGGGGATAAGAGGGATAGAATGGTAAGTGCAGAGGGGATCCAGAGACCAATCGTGGACTACAGCATCCTTCAGTGACTCCCTGGGTGGGGGGGGATCAGGGCGAAGTACATGCTGCATTTGTTGTTGGTTGGGAAGGCAAAGTGGTTGCAGCATAGCTAACCCCAATGAACGAAAATCTGCTTCACCACCATCAGACTGAGGGACCACTGTGAGGACTCAATATGATTCTGCTGAGTGTGTTGGCCAACATGCTGGAGTCCCCGGGTATAAGTGCTGCAAGAAGAAAGCACCTGGAGGATATCGCCCATTTCCACACTCTCATGGCCTCTCTGGACAATGGGTAAGATCATGCCCCCCCCCCGTTTGCTGATATACCAGACCACTGCCATATTGTCTGTCTGAACTGCAATCGTCCCCCAGAGGGGGGCAATCCTGAAAGGCTTGCAATGTTAAGAGGACTGCTCCCATCTCTAGGACAATTATGTGCAATTTCATCTCTACAGGGGACCCATGTGCCTTGAACTGTTCTCTGCTGGAAATGCCCCATTCAGCCCAACAGGGAAGCTTCCATCGTCACCGTGGTCTTGGGAAGAGGGAGGGAAAAGGCCCTGCCTAAAATGGGATCCTGAAACTGAAGCCACCAAAGAAGGTGCCATCTGCACATTGGCATCAATTTTACAGCCATGGACATAGGTTGAGACAGAATGGACCATTGAACCGCCAGGGTCTACTGTAAAAAACCTCATATGGTGTCTTGCTAATGGCACAAGCTGTATGGCTGCAGCCATGGATCCTAGGGTCTAAACAACCAAATGGACTGGAAGATTCAAAAGATTTAAAATTTGCATGACCTGCTCCTGGATCAGCTGTACTTTGCGAAGAGATAATGCTGCAATCTCTGAGACAGAGTCTAGTTGGCCTCTTATGAACTCTAACTTTAGCATCGGGACCAGATTTGACTGACAGGTTCACTGTAATCCCCAGTAGGCTGAACAGAAGTAGGACATATTGGATGGCTTAGGACAGTCAATGCCTCGTGGGTGACATGAAAAGCCAATCATCGAGTTCTGGAAATACCTGGAATCCCTGCATCCTCACGTGAGCCGCCACCACTGCCATACATTTGGTAAACAGCCGGGGGGGGGGGCTGTGAACTGGTAATGATTGGCCCTAATCGGAAGCGAAGGTGCCTCCTCGAGCACCTGTCTATCTTGATGTGATAGTAGGTGTCCTGAAGATCCACTGAGCACATCCTGTCACCCTTGAGTAAGACAGGCAGAATGGATTGAACAGTGACCATCCGGAACTTGAACTTCTTGACTGACAGATTCAACTCGCTGTGGTCCGAAATAGGATGCAGGTCCGTGGTCTTTTTTGGCATTAAAAAGAACAAGTGCAAGTTCTGGATCCTCTTTGTCCTGTTGCGACCTCTTGGATGGCTCTATTCTGAAGAGGTTGTAAAACTTCCTTGAAGGTCAGTCAACTCCCTCTGGCGGGGTGGTACATCGGGGAGGTACCTGCATATAGGAAGGGGTGAAAAAAAGGAAATGAAATAATCCCTGAAAACGATGTTTAACACCCACTGATTGGAGGTGATGCTTGCCCAGGCTAGTGGTTGAAGAGAAAAATGACCCCCCTGACTGCATCCAGGGTACAGCAGTTGGATAAAACCTTCAGGACAGCTGAAAGGACTGCTCAGAAAAGGGTTCCCTGGAGCCCTGATTTTGCAGACCCCCCCCACCTCTATGGTGGCATCTGCCATTGAAACCTCTCCCCCTGCCTCTGAAAGAGGAATCATCAGGAGCATCCTGAAAGGAAGACTGCGACCTCAAGAACCACAGCTTCTTAAGCTCCTTGGAAAACAACAACTCTGAGGAGTAGAAAACTGGAACCCAACTGCTGACAAGGTCTTCCCCTCCTGCTCACTATGGGTCAGAGTTGTTTTTCACAGAGGGTCCAAACAGGGTGGACCTAGCAAAGGGAGCGGTGGTGAAAGGGGCTTTGAAGGGTTCCACAAACCCACATAATCATAACCAAACATGCTACCTTACAGCTATGCCGGTACCTGCTCCTCGAGAGGTAGCTTCCGCAGCATTGGAAATTAACTTCATCGAGGAATTGGCGAAGGCCGCCATAGTAGAAAGCTTGGGAGACACCTTCTTGAAGTCTTTCTCTGGCAATAACTCTAAGGGAAATGGTGAGCTCTTTGACCAAGTCCTTCTGAAGGTGGGTGAACTGTGTCAGATAATTACTTGCCCTCAAGTCCATAGATAGCTGAGGCAAACACACACTTCACATGCTGGACAATCGCTCAAGACTCAGTGTTCAGCTGATGGACGGTGGAGCTCTGCTCCCCCAGCTCCTTTTTGGTGGCAGTGGCAACCACAATACCATCTACAGGGGCTCCTTTGCTCCAGAAGGGTCGGGTCCATGGGAATGCCAAGGAACATATAGGCTCGCTTAGGCACTGGTTCCAGTGTCAGTTTCCTTCCAAGACCAGCTGGTGATAAGATCCACCAACTCATCAGCAGGAAGGGATACCCAGAAGTAGATGGGCCTGTCCCGAACATCTTCAGAAACACAAATTCTTCAGAAGACAGGGACACCATCTACCATCTAGCAGACAGGAGGAGATGGTAACCACACACAACAAACCCAGTCCCACATAGACCTACCACAACTGCAAACCAAACACATAAAAACACAAAGACATACTCAGAGGCTCTAATAAAAAACTTACCAAAACAACAGAGGCTCCCAAAGCAAACATCCAAAAATCCACCACCTCAAAACAAAACACATGCAACACATACTTCAATAAATCAGTGTGTGTCCACCAATCACAGCCCTTAAGGCCAAACACCATGCCTGATACACTAGTAATAGGTGACTCTATAGTCAGACACACTGATGTCCCGCTTACCAGGCTGAACAAGGAGAGGGTGACTGTGAGCTGCCTATCGGGAGCTAGGATCCACCACATAACACACGCACTCAGGTCACTCCAAAGCAAGTACAAATATGACTCCGTCATTGTCCATGTTGGCGTGAATGACCTGAGACGTACCTCCCTGGACTACATGAAAAGAGACACAGAGGAGCTCTCTGATTATGTAGCCCAGGCTGGTATGATCCTGACCCTGAGCAGCATCTTGCCCTCACCAAGAATGATGCCACAATACAAAGACAAGATGATCAGCTTTAATAATTGGCTCAAGTACTGGTGTCATTCTAAGGGGATCCAATGTCTGCCTGTCCGGGATGACATGTTGGACAAGCCACGCTGCTTCGCAAGGGACGGCTTGCACCCGTCACCACTGAGCTTCCGGATATTGGCCAAGGCTCTTGCCACCCCCATAGTGCCTTTTTTAGGCAAAGCTCAAAAGACAAACCCACCTCCTTAGAAAACAAAAAGGAAAAAAAACTAAGGGTAATGCTGCTCAACGCCAGAAGTCTAAATCTCAAGATGCAGGCACTCGATGCACTCCTCAGTGTGGAGAACATCGACGTCTGTGCAGTAACTAAAACCTGGTTCAAGGCTCCTGAGAGCACCCCAGCGCTACCAGGCTATACCTCGTATCATGCTTTTCGGCCCCAAAACCCGGGCGAACCACAAAGGAGGGGAGGTCCATATTCATCAAGGACACCCACACCTCCAGGTTAGTAGCAACACATGAAGCATCAGAGACCATACAGGTGCAACTAACCATAGGCAAAACTGCTATACAACTGGTAGCATGTTACAGACCACCCTCCCAATCTCAGGAACCCCACTCAGCCTTCCTGAAGACATTGGAGGATATGAATGTATCACAAAATACTATCATACTGGGAGACTTCAATTACCCAAACATAGATTGGGTACATTATTCTAGCACTAACACCCTAGCCCAAAGGTTCCTGGAATTCATAAATTCAAATGCACTGGAACAACTAGTCACCTCTCCCACTAGGGGAGATAATATATTAGACCTGATCATCACAAACATGGGGACAAAATGCTCCACACCGGAGGTATACCTCTCACTAGTGAGATCTGACCACAAACTAATCACCCTGGATATACACATCCCACCTCCACCCCCAGCACAAAAGACCACAGTGAAAAACTTCTCAAAAGCAGACTTCACTCTTCTTAAGACTGAGATGGTATCCTTTAAGCCCACTGGGCCAGTGGATACCACATCCCACAATGCCGAATCCTTCACAAATGCTTTCTATGGACATCTCCAAGAATGCATGGATCATGCAATCCCAAATAAATCCAAGTCCCTCTCCACCAAAGGCAAGCGTCCTGTCTGGTGGACCTCAGCCATTAACAAATTGTATAACAAAAGAAGGAAGCTACTGCACGACACAGCAAAATCCCATAAAGGGAAGACATCTCTGATCAACATTAGCAGAAAACTACGTTCTCTCATAAAAACATCCAAGGCCAACTTTGAGAGAAAAATCGCTAAGGACACTAAAGATAACCACAAAGCCTTCTTCAGCTAGGTTAGAAACCTGGGCGGAAACCCTCAGATATGCTCAGAGTTAGTTCACAACAACAAAAAATACACTGAACCCACAGATATTGCCAACATTCTGGCTGACAGGTTCAGTGCAAATTTCTCCCTCCTCACCCCAAAAGAAGAAATACTTATCACAGCTGAATGTAATCTCCCTGTCATCTCAGATGTCCAAGTGAGAACTGCCCTCAACAAAGCTAAAAACACAGCATCAATGGGACCTGATGGTATCCCGGGTTGCGTGCTACGTGAACTCCAAGAGGAGCTAAACCCACACATAAAAATGCTATTTAACCTTAGCCTTACTACAGGATATGTACCTGAACACTGGTGTACAGCAACAGTGGTCCCAATCCACAAAGGGGGTACCTCTACAGACCCTGGGAACTACCACCCCATAAGCTTAACCAGCCTGGTCTGCAAAGCTATGGAAAGAATCATTATGGAACTCATAAACAGAGACATAGGGGACCTACAGACACTTGACCCCACCCAGTTTGGCTTTGTAAAGGGCAGATCCTGCCTTTTGAACCTGGTTGACTTTTCAAACGGTCACTAGAGCCATTGATGAGGGCAAAGCAGTCCATACAGCCTACCTGGACTTGGCTAAGGCCTTCGACACAATACCCCACTCAGGCATCATAGATAAGCTCACCAGCTTAAACGTAAACCCTTGTCACTAGATGGGTTGCAAACTGGCTAAAGGACAGAACCCATAAAGTTAAAATCGCTGGAGCAATGTCAGACTCAAAGCCAGTCACAAGTGGTGTCCCACAGGGATCTGTCCTAGGACCCCTCTTGTTTGGCATTTATTTCTCAGATGTTAAAGCAAACATGGGAGGGTTGTGGCTGACAAAGTTCGCAGATGACTGCAAACTAGGCGCCATAGTCGATACACCAGCGGACACACACATCCTACAAAAAGGCTTCACAGAAACAGACAACTGGTGCCGGAGTCACGGCCTTAAACTAAATGCCAAAAAATGCATAGTCATCCCCTTTGGGAAAAACAAAGTACCCACAAATTATCACAGACAGCAACCCACTGAGTATGGAAAAAGTAATCAGAGACCTAGGGACCCAAGTCAACAGCGACCTCTCATTTGACACCCATGTTGCCAAAGTGGTTAGAAAAACATTCTACCTTGCACACCTCATCATGAAGGGATTCACATCCAGATCCAAGGATGTCATTGTACCCCTATACTCCTCCCTTATCAGACCCATGATTGAGTACAATGCCCCATTTGGTATGTACCTCACCCAGCATTTGCAACAGCTGGAGAGACCACAAAAGTACCTCACCAAGAGGATCAAGGGTCTCCAACATATGTCTTATTCTGCCAGACTAAAGAAACTCCAGCTCTATTCAGTAGCATACCGCCTGCTCAGAGGTGATCTCTGCCTGACGTACAAGGCCATGTCCAATCAGGATCTGATGGACATGCTCCACCTCAAAAAATCCAAATCCATCAGGACCACGAGAGCTAAAGACTTGAACCTTGGCACAAGTATGAATAGGACATGCTGGAGGGGTAGATTCATAACCCAGAGGCTTCCCATGCTTTGGAACAAGATCCCAGTTCATGTTAGGCAGAGCCCCTCACTGACTCTCTTCAAGAGAAATCTTGATGAGTGGATGGGAGATCGTAAGTTTACCCCAGGGGTCACATCTGTGTCACTGTCAGACAGGGGCACAGTAAACTAATTCTATTATATAAGGGGGCCTTCATTGTGTCACTACTAGAAAGAGGCACAGTATTCTAAATCTATTCTGTGCATTTTTGTACCATTTCATGGGGTGGCGAAAGCCACATCACTATGGCTAGGCTTACAAATGCCCCAGGGCAGATAGCCTAGTACTAAACTATGAAACCCCTTCTATCTCAGGATCTCAAGGATGTCCCCCAAAGGAGACATCATCGGGCAGAGATCTGGGAGACCAGTCTCCTTCATCGAGGTCCGTGTCCTCTGTGAGGGACTTCATGGGATAGTCCAAGTGCCTCCTCTTGCACTTTCTCTTAGGAGGTGCCTCTTCTGCGGGGGGGCTCCAGGGAGGACTTGGAAGATGCGGGGACCTCGGGAGGGGAGGAAACCCCCTGAAGGTTAGAATGGAAAGGCTGACCTTGGACAGGATGGGAGGCCTCATCACTCAAAGTAGAGAAGGGTAGGGGTGGATCCAAAGGAGCAGGAGATGTCCCTCCAGTCCTGGAGAAGGTCCTCTCTACCACCCTGAAGGCAGACGGGCTGAAAGATGTCCTGTCCCCATTCCTGGAGGGCGAGGCCACCTGGAAAGGAAGAATGGACCCACACACAGCAACATGACCCCCTGGCCAAGGTCTCCAGGGGAAGGAATCGGTTCGAAAGGCCCGGACCACCCCCTGTCCCTATGGAGCTGGGGCCAACCGCTGTGGCCTGGCGCTCACTCTGGTCCGAGGGTGGGGGAATAGAGCAGGCCAGGCACCCTGATGGAGTCGAGAAAATGGGAATACTCTGTACCGTCAGGATCTGACAGCAGGTATCCAGGATTCTGAAGCCCCTGGAGTCAGAAGAGAATGACGACATGGGACAGGCTCTGCTAATCTGATGGTCTGGGGATGCCAGAAGTCCCAACTCTAGCTAGGCTTTGAGGAATCTCATCATCCTGTCCATATCCAATTGTGGTAAGCTCCTAGACGATCTAGAGGGAGTGGGTAGACTTGGCTGGGCATCCAATCTTAGACTTTGAAGATCTGTGTCTAGTCTCTGGAGTTCAGCTCAGAGGTCTAGGAACTGACAAAAACAAATGCCTGGTGGATCCAGGTGAAGCTGAAACCTCTGTAGCTATAGGAGGACACAACAACCCTTTGGATCCAAAGGCCAAAAGGTAGAAGCAATCGGATCTGATGAACTGGTCGGATTCGAGGAGGCCCTGGGTTCAGTAGAAGAGTCTAAAGAGCTGGGATTCAAATATCTCAGATCCGAGATAGCCTGGGCTGTAGTCAGATCCAGAGATCTAGGATCTGACAACCTAGGTTTTTTGAAGCAATCAAAGAAATGGAGGGGACCTTCAGTGGGGGGCATAAGGAACCCCCTGAACTATACCTTTAAGCAGTAACTTAATACGGTGTTCTGCTAAAGCCCTGGGATCAAATGCAGCACAGATGTCGCATTCGACCTCCAGGTGAAGAGCCACTAAACAATACAAGCACTCCTCCTGTGAGTCAGAATTGGGCATCTTTCAACCGTAAGAGGAGCGCTTCTTAAACCTGGAGGGATTCTCAGACATAACTGAAAGATTAACAAACACAAATGAATGAAAACACAGTAATACTACCCTAAGAAAGACTTAAAACAGTCTAAGAAGAAAAAAAGGCACCAAACTCTTAAATTACAAAAGGCTAGGATGTCTAAGGAAGGGGAGGTGAAGAAACGACTACTGACACTAAAGTTCAAGTCTAAAGTTCAAGTTTAAACTAACTTTAAGCTAAGCTGAAAACAGGTATAGAAAGTACTTATCTGAGCGAAAGCCAAGGATCACATCTGTAGCAGAACGTGGGAAACGAGATCTGGGGGTTACAGGGCAGCAGGGGATTATGGGAGAGGAGGGCTTGAGCTTTGGATCTGTCTAAGCTAAAGTTGCTGTCTCAGATCTGGTATCGGATCCAAGGGATAAATTGTATATAGATATATATATATATATATATATATATGCAAGACTCAACAACTGAGAGAGATGACAGGGGCTCCATTTCACAGATAGGAATCAGGATGATGTTTCAGTGTAGGTAGGGAAGGGCTTATCTCCAGTCAAGGGACATTTGACAACTACAACAGATCCCGGCTGGAAGAAGGGATACATCTCCACACTTCCTTTAGAAAATGGGGAGTGAAGACAGCACTGGCATTATTTTAGTAAGGTATCAGCATTCATTTGAAACATTACTGCAGTAAGTTTGCTACAGTCTAACAACAGATTTCTAGCAGTTATTTTCAAAGACTGCATTTGCACATCAAGTTTTGCAATACTAATCTCTTCAGAAGTTCCATAACTAGAGAAATTACTAACAGCACAGGTAAACAGTGTTTCTTTTTTTTTTTTTAAATCAAAACGACTTCTGCAAATCCAGTTAATACCGCGGCTTAAAGTACGGACCACATCTTCTTATGCTGTTGGGTTACTGCTCTGATATTTTGTAAACAAGATGCCAAAACCCACTACATGCCATCCAACTAGATGTAGAAAACAACAGTTAAACTGCAGCCAGAACCTAGCTTCCCTTTGTAACACGATACAAATTTTACAGCATACAGAGCACACCTACTAATCAAGCTTCTTTTAGGAGATCTCTACAATATAATGGGATACTCGAATAAGAAATAGCCAAGGTCATAAAAGCCTACAGTACAGACCTCCTCTGTGATGGGGAGTGTGGTGAGCATTTCTGCTCCCATAAGCGAGCTTCAGTGACCAGCTCAAGGACTGGCAGACAAAGAATTCCATACATCCACCACACAAGATAAAACAGGAATCAAAATAAGCAAAGGACTGAAAAACAGGGTGTCTACACTGTGCAGGCACTAGGTAATTAGAGAAACACCTGGAGGGGTAACTTGGTTTCAAGGTGTTAACATTTAATTTTAAAGTTGGCTAAGATTAAAACCATCAGTAAGGTACAAAAGTAAATCCATCAACATCTATCCTCAAGTGCTATAAACATAATCCAACTAAGTTAAAGCCATCTGATGAGGTTACAGATTTGAAAGCTCATACACTCCAAAACTATACAAATTGTAGTCATGAGCCACACACAAACTACCACATCCAGAATGTAAGGAGCAGCTTTTGGCATTGCTAAGGCATTTGAAACCAGAATACTGTGATCCCTAGGAGGAGCTGCTAATGACTATGGTGAAGCAGGTGTTGGATAGTAATATAATGCAAACTCTACAAAGAGTAATGAGATATAAGGACTGAACCCTGGGCCTTGGTTCATACTGCTCTGCAAAGAATGTTTCAAAACTGCAAGGAGTGATTCCAAGGGCAGATCTAGCTACCCGGTGGTAGGAACATTGGCTCTAGATGATATCACTGCTGCTGTGACACCCCTGGCACGATGTGTAAAAATGAAGCAAAAGGGGGTTGTGGTTAGATAGAGGGATTCTATGGGTCAGTCTAAACTACTGCAATAGAAACAGGAGGCATGGTTTATTTAAAGAATCGTGTACCACTGGGGAGGGGGGTTGAAACAAAGCACATACAGCTCAATGTATGAGTGCATAACCCCCAAAAATGCCCATTTTAAGCAGCATGCTGCCATTCACACAGTAAGCACACACAATTCTTGGACCATGCTTGACAGTTAAGCTTTTTTAACACATGTAACAGCTAAACAGCCCTTGCAAAAACATTGCGAAATGTTTACTTCTGTGGAGTAGACTACAGTCAATACTGCATATTTTTATCCTTTCCAAACAAACCATTGACAAGAACATAAAGACAAAGCTGTTAACAGCTGCTTAGTCAAAGAGATGCATAATTTTAGTAAAAAAGTATACCATTCAAATATCTGGCCTTGGACACAATACTGAAACTGCAATGACTATAGTAAAACTTGGAAAAGGCACACACCTCCACCTCTTCTCCAGTTGTATACATGAGTTCAGTAACAAAGTTCACAGCTGCAGCCTCACCACAAACGTGAATCTCTTCTGCACACAGTCCTGAAAAATAAAAGCAATGGCTCAGATGTCTTTGTGTTTAATAGCTTTTATCTCAACACCCTAAACAACTTGCTTTGAAAATGTGTTTTTGGATAATATACTGTTTATTAAGAGAACATATATGCTCACAGTTTCACAGGCAGAGGACTATCAAGGAGTACATCCCAATTTCCCAACTTCCCTGGAGCACTGTCTGGTTAAGTGACTTGCTCAGAGTACTACAGTAGGCAAATGGAAGCTGTGGCAATCAACCACAGACTACAGGAAACAACTCATTAACAGCTCATAGCCTTAATCCTCTGCATTAACTGCTATTGGATTTAGATATGAAAAGGAAATAAATCAGCTATTTAAGGGAAATGAAGTCTCTAATAAAAAAAACTACACCTACATGAGGCTCTCGACACAACAGTGGATTTTGAGACTGTGGATGTACACAGTAAGTATTTCTATGTACAACACTGACAAGCACTTTAAGACAGATTACTGGGTTTTTCTTCACTAAATGACTACCCACTCACATGATGTGCCAACAGCAAAGCTAAAGACTGGGATGCAAAGCTGCTGCACCTATCAGAAGTGTTATATCAAAATAAAATAATGATCATGAAGGCAGAGCTTAAGTGCTGTATCACCTGCGGAAGGGAAGTCTAGTGCTTCAACAGCGTAATGATGAAAATCTACTGTTCTTGCTCAA
This sequence comes from Protopterus annectens, assembly GCF_019279795.1. NCBI lineage: Eukaryota > Metazoa > Chordata > Ceratodontiformes > Protopteridae > Protopterus > Protopterus annectens. The sequence continues at coordinate 525,388,066 of NC_056748.1, forward strand.
TACCTCATAATGGCAACAGGTATGCTCTTAGTGCTAATAGATGATTTACAAAGGAACCCTTCATTTTAAAAGGCTGACAGCTACATTCAGCCTCTCAACCATTTACAATTTATAGGCTTACAGTAGGCTACTAAACAGATCATTTGTAGCTTAGTCTCAAAACCTCATTTCATAAGTAACCTTACAACAAACAAGGACCTAATTCCTCTCCCTTTCAATGAGAAAAAAGCCCCTTCTCCATATCTTTACTCATGTGTGCTAACACTAACCCTGCCGCTGCCCCAACCTCAGCACAGCACATTACCTTACTGAAAACCCTTTCACTAACAGTACTACTCTTCAGAAAAATTACATCTACATGTACTGTTAGTTTTTTTTAGGTGATCAATCAGAAAAGGAAAGCATTAGTTTTCCTTTTGCAATTGGTTTATGTTTGGCAATTGTTTTTTCAATTTTAAGTTGTGACATGCAGAAACCAATGTAATGTGCATCAAGCTTTCTACACAATGGTACTTATAATGCCATACACAGGAAGTACAATGGTAAGGAACTTACTATAAACAGAAGTTTGAACGCGATCACTGCTGCAGTAACCATAACCCTTGGAACTTCAGTCAGAGAAGTCATGAAATCCAGACTGACTTCCACATTATTGTGCCCTTCCACCTACCAGCGAGACAGGCATTCGCACCCATAAGACATCAGCATCTTCTCCATATAAAAGTGATTTCTGTCCTTACCAAACGGTTCTCTCTCTGGCCCATGAAGCGAACGGCTGATGCTCATTTTCTGATTTCTGGGCCTAACTCTTGTCTCAGCAGTCTTACCATGAACCACAGGACCAACAAGGATCTCTGAATGCTGTCTCCCCCAACTACCCAGACCTCTGAAAAGAAGAGGCCTTACAACTGAAGCAGATGTGGATAATGATGGGAGAAATGGGGACCCACTACAGCCCTAGAAAGCTCAAAGAGAGGAAAGTGGGTGGGAAGTGGGACTGTAATACTGATACCACTTGGACATCTACTACTAAGGCAAGTTTCTTCCACAGAAGTAGTATGTTCACCATAACAGATCACTGCTGAAGTAGTCATAACCCTTGGGGCAATTCTCAGAACTATTGTCTTAAATGGCAGTCGATTTCCTGAAAGATACTGCAGGAAGCCAATAGCAAATCTCTGCCCTGTTTCTCCTGGAGGTGATACCCACTTTGCAGTGGTTGGAAAAAATGTGTACACGAGAGAAAGTGGCTGCCTGCAGGATGGTATGGTATCCACCCTTAGAAATGATCAAGTAGCAGCATTACTTCTTGTTTCATTTCTCCAAGTCTTTTGGGGTTCTAATACCATAGGTTCATGGGTAGATACTAGGCTATCTGCCCGAGAGCATTTATAAGCCTAGCCAGAGTGTGCCGGCTTTCGCCGCCCCATTGATTAATTAACTGATCCTCTGTCAAGCAGAGCCAATGAAGTGATCCCAGGGGTGTATTTTCTGTTACCCATCCACTCGTCAAGGTTTCTCTTGAAGAGTGTTAGTGAGGGGCACTGCCTGATGTAATTTGGAATTTTGTTCCAAAGCATGGGGAGTCTCTGTGACAGGAATCTATCCCTCCAGCATGTTCTATTTATTGTTGCGGCGAGGTTTAGCTCACTAGAGCACGTGGCTCGCAGTGACTTGGATTTCTTTAGATGGAGCATGTCCATCAATTGTGAGTTGGACATGGCTTTGTAAGTCAGGCAGAGATCACCTCTGAGTAAGCGACATGCCACTGAGTACAGCTGGAGTTTTTTCAGTCGGGCTCCATAGGACATATGTTTGAGACCAGTAATCCTCTTGGTGAGGTACTTTTGTGGTCGTTCCAGCTGTTGGAAGCGTCTTGTGAGGTACATCCCAAATGGGGCATTGAACTCTATGATGGGTCTAATGAGTGACGAGTAGAGGGGCACTATAACCTCTTTATTTCTAGATACAAACCCCTTTAGTAATTAGATGGGCCACATAGAAGGATTTCCTAACTACTTTGGCAATATGATTGTCAAAGGAGAGATTACTACCTACCTGGGTCCCCAGATCTCTTATTACCTCTTCTGTATTAAGGGGGCTGCCACCTATGTGGTAATTCGTGGGTGTTTTGTTTTCCCAAATGGGATGACTATGCATTTTTTGGCATTTAGCTTGAGGGCATGACTTTGTCACCGGGTGACCGTCTCAGTAAGGCCCTTTTGGAGGATGTCCGTGTCAGCCGTAGAGTCAATTATGGGTCCCAGTTTGCAGTCATTGGCGAACTTGGTTAGCCATAGTCCTCCTGTGTTTGCCTGTACTTCTGAGAAGTATATGCCGAACAGTAGGGGTCCCAGGACTGAGCCTTGCAGGACCACTTGTGATTGGTTTAGTCTCGGACCTGGAACCCGCTATTCTTACTGTGTGAGTTCTGTCAGCCAGTTGGCAAACCATCTCGTGACGTAGGGGTTTATGTTCAGGCTGGTGAGTTTTTCTGTAATACCAGAGTGGGAAATGATGTCAATAGCCTTGGCGAGGTCAAGGTAGGCTGTGTGAACCACCTTTCCCTCGTCTATGGCCTTGGTGACTGTCTCGAAGAAGTCAACCAGGTTTAGTAGGCATGATCTGCCCTTAAAACCGAACTGGGTCGGGTCAAGTGTTTGGAGGTACCCAATGTCTTTGTTAATGAGTTCCATGATGATGCGCTCCATAGCCTTGCAGACCAGGCTTATAGGGCGATAGTTACCAGGGTCAGCTGTGGCCCCTCCTTTGTGGAGAGGAATAACCACTGCTGTGTGCCATTCTATAGGCACGTAGCCTGTGGAGAGGCTGAGGATTAACAGTGTGTTTAGGTGGGGGGTTAGTTCGTTCTGTAGTTCGTGCAAGACGCAGCCGGGGACACCATCTGGTCCCACTGACGCTGTGTTTTTGGCTTTTGAAAGGGCTTTCACCTGCGCGTCTGTGATTTTTGGGACACTACACTTTTCCGGTATTGTTGTGGGCCCTTTTAGAGGTGAGAGGGGGGTGACGTTTGCACTGAATCTGCAAGGATGTTGGCAATATCTGTAGGTTCAATATATTTTGTGCTATTTTGCACTAGTTCAGTGCATATCTGCGAGTTGCCACTTAGATTCTTAACATAGCTAAAGAAGGCTTTGCGGTTATCTTTTGAATCCTTGGCTATTTTTCTTTTGAAGTTAGCCTTGGATAATTTCATGAGGGGCCTCAGTTTCTTACGGATACTGATCAGGGATGTCTTTCCTTCTTGGGATTTGCCTTTTTCCTGAACTAGTTTCCTCCTTCTATTGTATAGCCTTCTTTATTGCAGGGGTCCACCAAACTGGTTTCCTTCTCTTAGAGGAGGGAGTCTTGGTTTTGCTAGGGATGGCACGATCCATGCATCCTTGTAGGTGCTCATAGAGTGCATTTGTAAAGGTTTCTGCATCTTGGGCAGTGTTATCCTTTAGCGTGGGGGTTGTGAAATTTACCACCTCTGTCTTAAGTAAGGTGAAGTTTGCTACAGAAAAGTTTTTTACTGTGGTTTCCTCAGTTGGGGGTGGTGGTGGTGGGGTGTGGACATCCAGAGTGATTAGTTTATGGTCTGATCTAACCAGTGACGGGTTGACCTCCGGTGTGGAACACCTGTCACCCATGTTGGTGATGACCAGGTCCATTATGCTTTCACCTCTGGTAGGGGAGTTTACCAGCTGATCCAGGGGGTTTGTTGATGAATTCCAGGAAGCGCTGGGCCTGGGAATTTGTACTCTAGTAGTTTTCCCAGTGAATGGTAGGGTAATTGAAATCGCCCAATATCAGGGTGTTTGGTACGACCTTCATGTTTTCCAGTGTCTTCAGAAAGGTGGAGTGGTGGTCCTGGGTCATGGAGGGTGATCTGTAGCAGGCCACAATTTGCACTGCAGATTTGCCCGATGTTAGTTGCACATGGATAACCTCAGAGGTATCATGCTGCACCACTAACCTGGAGGTGTAGGTATCCTTGATGAATATGGATACACCCCCTCCCTTGTGTGTTTCGGTCTGTGTTCTGTGGCCGAAACGTGTGGTATGAGTTGTAGCCCGGTAGCGCTGGGGTGCTTCCTGCAGCCTTGAACCAGGTTTCAGTTACTGTACAGATGTCAATGTTCTCCATACTGAGGAGTGCTTCCAGCACGTGCATTTTGAGATTTAAACTCCTGGTGCTGAGTAGCATAACCCTCATTGTTAATTGTGCTGTTTATGGAGGTGGGTTTGACTTTTAAGCCTTGCCTAAAAAAGGCACTATGGGGGCAGCAAGAGCCTTGGCCAGTATTCAAAAGCCTAGGGCTGACAAGTGCAAGCCGTCTCTTGTGAAGCAACATGACTTGTCGAGCATGTCGTCCCAGGCTGACAGACACAGGATCCCCTTTGAATGACACCAGAAGCTTAGCCAATTGTTGAAATTGAATTTTCTCTTTATACTGAGGTATCATTCTTGGCAAGGGTAGGATGCTACTCAGGGTCAGGGTCATACCAGCCTGGGCTACATGATAAGAGAGCTCTTCCATGTCTTTTTTCATGTAGTCCAGGGAGGTATGTCTCAGGTCATTCACACCAACATGAACAATGACAGTCATATTTGTACTTGTTCTGGAGTGACCTGAGTGCTTGTGTTAGGTGGCAGATTCTGGTTCCCGACAAGCAGCTAACAGTAACCTTCTGCTTGTCCAGCCTAGTGAGATGGATGTCAGTGTGCCTGACTATAGAGTCACCTATTACTAGTGTGTTAGGTATGTTATTGCGCCTTAAGGGCTGTGATTGTGCGGCACACTGATTTTGTGTTTTATGTGTTGTCTGGTTTGTGACAGGAAGTGCAGGTTCTTTGGGTGTCTGCTTTGGAGATCTCTGATGGTTTTGCAGGTTGTTATTTAGAGCAGAGTATGATTTTGTGTATTTTTTGCCAGTGTTGTTTTAGTAGGTCTGTGTACGGCTGGAGTTGTGGTGCAAGTGTTAACCTTCTCCTCTTGACCGTCTGTGTTCCAGTCTTTGGTGGAGACAGCTTAGCTTCCAGTTTGGCTGTATAATTGCACCTCTCGCATAGGTTAGTGTTTTGTGGTAGGAGGAGAGGGTTGTCTGTGTACATGAGGCACTTGTAACATTGCTTCAGGATACCCAGATTCACCAGCTGGACTGGAGAGTGCACCTGAAGTTGCCATTGGTCATGCCTGAATAGTAGGGTGAGCTGCTTAGTCGCTTGGTTGATGAGGGGTGAACAAAGAGCCTTGCCCTGCTGGGCAATCGGTGTCAGGGTATATTAGTGCTTGCTATTAGGTCTGAGCAAGTGCTGGGCTGTAAGATGCTTTTTGAGTGCTTAGGTTGAGAGTTAGACTAGTTTCAAGGGAAAAAATGAAGAGGAGACTTAGTGGAGCCAGGAATAATTTAATCGTAGCTAACTGGCACTGCCCAGTGCGCAAAACCATACAAACGTGGTTTTTATAGTAGGGAAATGAAAGATAGAAATTAGCCCAAAATGGCCAATAAACTACTAACTTCTGGGCTGGAACCACTCCTCCATGGACAGATAGGTTGCTCAAAGCTCCTGCTCTCTCACAGGTGAACAGAGAAACTTCCTTCTATCCAAGTAAGGTATGGGCAACTCAGAAATTAGTATCACAGCCCTGAATTCAGCACTAGCCTGAAAACTGGACTATACCAGCTTAGAAAGGTGGAAAACAAGGACATTTTTTTTGTTTTTTTTGAAAAGATAAAGCAAAAACAATAAAAAAAATACACTTAAAACAGCTTTAAACGACTACAAACGATCAGAAAAGGCTATTGCACTTTAGTGTGTAGCCTACAACAGTTAAATAAATTATTTACACAAAAAACTTTTTAAAAGTGCAGGCAGTCAATAAGTAAATATGTGAAAAAAACAAGCTTTTAAATCACAATAACCGCTAGAAAATCTGCATTTAGGCGGAAAACAATTAAGTACAGCAAGAAAGTACAGAAAACTGATACTTAATCACTCAAAAGTCTCTCACGTAAGCTAGAAGGCTTGTATCAGTTTAAAGCTTTATAGTGCTACCCAGTAGGTTAGTTACAGGAAAGATGGGAAACAAGCGCAGATGTGGTCTTTTAAACCATCACAGGAACGGACCCCAAAATTAGAGTATGATTAAAGTTCATGAGGTTAGTATTGTTTCAGTCTTTGACCTTAGCCAAAAGTGCTCTTCACAGCACCTGCAATGTGCCCAGAATTGAGTTCTCCTGTAATTCATATGGAGTTACATGTATCTGCAGCATATACAAGTACAACTGCAAACTCTTTTTTTTTTTTTAAGTCCTGCTGCTCCTACTGCTATAGGAACTGTCTGGGTATCTATCTTCCACACTGCCCTTGCTTCTGCCTGCAAATCCTGGTTATTTTATGATACTGTATCTCTGTACATAAAACTATGGGTGGAGCAAAGTACAGTTGTGGACACTTACCATAAATGTAGATGTTCGAGTGTATTCACTGTTGCAGTCATTACATTTGGGTAATCTGCTGGCAGGTTGCCCTCAGATAGCCTGATTAACAAAGTATAGGGTCCTGCATCGGTTGCTGTCCCTTCTTCCATGACGTCAGGTCATCAGGGGTATAAAACATGCAGCCGATGCCATTACAACAGTTTTTCTTGACCCAGATGTCAGGTGACCCCAAATGGGGAGCAAATAAAATTTAAAACACAAAAATATACCTCCAACCAAAAGCAAATACACCAAAAGGGCTTTTAAGCATAGTAAAAGAAAGTAGAGGTATAGCTAGAGAAAAATAGGGGCTGGAGGGAGGGTAACCAGGACTGCAACAGTGAATACACTCAAACATCTACATTTATGGTAAGTGTACACAACTGTACTGTTCCTCGTGTTTCACTGTTGCAGTCATTACATTTGGGTAGATTCCCAAAGCTATGGTTGGGAGGAGGAAATTATACAGCATTACGACCAGCTATAAGGCCCTACAAGACAGCAGTGGCAAAACCAGCTCTGGATTTAGAGAAAAGTGGTAAATGGTAATGTTTGGTGAAAGTATGAACTGAGCTCCAGGTAGCAGCTTCTAGAATATCTCTGGTAGGAACACCTCTGAGAAAGGCTGTTGAAGTAGATGCAGCTCATGGTGGAATGGGATCTGATCCCCTGGGGGATAGTTTTTCCATGGTGCTTATAGCAGAAACAAATGCAATGGCTTATCCATTTGGAAATGGTTTGCTTAGAAATAGCCTTTCCCTTTGCCTCTGCATCAAATGCTACCAGTAGTTGTTCCGATTTTATTTGAGATTTAGTCCTGTTAAAGTAAAATCTAAGTTGTCTGTGTACATCCAATGAATGCAGAATCCGCTCTCCCTTGTTCTGTGGATTGGGAAAGAAAGATGTCAAATTAATGGTCTGATTAAGAGTCACACTGGATACCTCCTTAGGCATGAAGGATGGATTGGTCCTGAGAGATCCCCTGTCCACATGAAAAATTATGAAAGGCTCCACTGCCATAAGAGCCTGTAATTCGGAAATCCTTCTAGCTGAAGTGACTGCTAAAAGAGAAGCTACTTTCCAGGAGAAAAAATTTAAGTCTGCAGTAGCAACTGGCTCGAAAGAAGGGAAAGCGAGTTTCTCCAATAAAAAATTAAGGTCCCGGGCAGGGGTTGGAGCTCTCCTGGGTGGTCTTAAGCTTTTGGCCCCTATGAGATACTGCTTTAGCAGAGGATGAGAGAAGAGGGGAGGTTCTGTGTTGTAATGAGCTGAAATGGCTGAGGCATGTATTTTTATGGAAGAAAAGGACAGGCCCTTGTGAAGCATCTCAGTTAAGTATTGTAAAATCTGAGGAATGTTGGGCACTGCTATGCTTATCCCTTGAGAGTGATTAAAGGCACATAATCTTTTCCATTTGTCAGCATAAGATTTTCTAGTACTTTGGTCTTCTCGCCTCCAAAATGACATCCATCACAGGTTTGCTGAAGGATGCTACGGGTGAATTTAGGTAATTAGCCATGATGCAAGATTCAAAGTTTGGAGTTGAGGGTGCAGAGTTTGGTTGTTCTGCTGAGACAGTAAGGAAGGTGTCTGAGGCAGCTGCCATGGTGAAATGTGTGACACACTGCGCAGGAGTGATTACCAGTGTTGGCGAGGCCAGTCTGGAGCAATCAAAATCATTTTTGGTTTGTCCTGTTTGACTTTTAGTAGAACTTTGGAGAGCAGAGGGGGAAAGGCACAGACTGATAGGTTTTTCCAGCTGAAGGACAGAGCATCCACTTTCCAGGCTTTTTTGTGAGGAGTTCTTGTGCAAAATTTGTCCAACTGATAGTTCTGGGGTGAGGCAAAAAGATCTATGTCTGGGCTCCCCCATTTGCATGTCAACATGTTGAAAATCCGTGGTTCCACTTTCCATTCGTGTGGTTCCATGAGATTTCTGCTTAGTTCATCTGTCAGAGTATTCAGCTTTCCTGGCAGGAATTGAGCTTGTAGTTGTACTTCATAGCTCAAGGCCGTGTTCCACAATGCCATGGCTAGTCTGCAGAGGGGCGTAGGAGTGTGTACCCCCCTGCTTGTTTATGTACCACATAACCGTGGTGATGTCTGTCTTTATCAGTAATTGTTCTGGATGAAGGGAGTCCTTGAAGGCTGCCAATGCATTCTGTACAGCTAGCATTTCTTTTTGATTTATATGAAGGTGCATTTGATTTGGGCTCCATTTTCCCTGAATGCACTTCCCCACCAGATGAGCACCCCATGCATAGTCTGATGCATCTGTAGTTAGGGTTTGGGCGGCAGGGGGTGGTGTGAATGGCAGTCCCTTGTTCTGGTGGGAGGCCTCTGCCCACCATAGGAACTCTAGGCGCAGGCAAGGTATGATAGGAAGTTTCCAGGCTGTGACAATGTTGATTCCATAGACTTTTTAAATACCACTGAAGTTTCCTCATATGCATTCTTGCATATGGAATTAGAAGAATGCAGGAGGCCATGAACCCCACGGCTTGCAGTATTTGCCTTGCAGAAAGCAGGGTTTTTGTGGCCACCTGTTTGAAGTAAGTCATCAAATGAATTTGCTTTTCTGGCGTAAGGAAAGACATTTGGGCAGTTGTATTCAAGCTTGCACCCAGGAATGTAATTTTCTGAGAGGGTACCAGTTGTGATTTCTTTTCATTTATAGTGTACCCTAGACAAGTTAGAACCATTTTTACAAACGCCAGATGTTTTAGAAGAATATCCTTGTTTTCTGCCAGAATTACACATTCATCTAGGTATGGATATATTTGAATATTTCTTTGCCTGCAAAATGCAATTACTGGAGCCAGACATTTTGTACAGACCCTGGGCGCAGTAGATAAGTCAAAGGGCAATGCAGAGAACTAGTAATGCAAGTAGCCTGCTATGAAGTGGAGGTATCTTCTGCAAGATTTCCCGATTGGGATATGCAGGTAAGCCTATTTTAAGTCTAGAGTTGCCACCCAGGCATCTTTGCCTAGCATAGGAAGTAACTGGCGAAGAGTCAGCATCTTGAATTTTGGAATGTCCAAAAAGGTGTTTAGAGTAGATAAGTCCAGACTTGGATGCCATGATTTGTCTTTCCTGGGTACCAGGAAAAGTCTTGAATAGAAACCTTTTTCCTTTTCCTCTACTGATACTAGCTGAATAGCCCCCATGCTCATGATGGAAATTACTTGCTTCTGGGCCTCTGCCCACTGATTTGGGGGCAGTTCTGGCCATCCGTTTGGAGTTGGCAACATGTGGAAATGAAATCTGTATCCCTGGGATACTATATTTAAAACCCATTTGTCCTGGGTTATAAGTTGCCAGCTTTCTGCATGTAGAGCCAGTTTTCCCCCTAAAGGGGCGGCTAAAATGTAAGTGCTTGGTAAGTGTAGAGGGAGGTCATTGAGACCGCTTACCATAGGGAGGTGTCTTGTTGTTTCCAGATTTGGAAGAGGAGGCAACCCATTGTTTTGTTCTGAAAGTCCCTTGGGACTGAAACCTGGTGCCTTTGGAATGTCTGGATTTGACTTGAGTGGCTCTCGAAGGAACTGGAAAGGACCAGTTCTTAGTAGGCCAGTGCCTACTAAATCTTGGAGGTTGCACTTGTAAGAAATCATTCACAGTTTGCATAGATTTAGCTTTATCTTCCATCTTTTTTAGAACTTCTTCAGCCTTATTACCAAAAAGACAGCCCTGTTGTAAAGGAGCATACAACAATTTTGCTTTAACATGATCGGGCAGAGAATGCTCTTTGAGCCAAGCATGCCTTCTTAGCACAGACCCAGTTACAGCAGCCCTGCAAGAGGCCTCCAAAGAATCAAAACCACATTGCAAAGTACGTTTTCCAACTTGTTCAGCTGAATGCAATAGATCATGTAAATCTTTATTTTCCACACAGTCAGAAATCAACATAATTTTCTGTTTAAGCAGTCCCATGACATGCTGTTGATATTTTAGCATATGAAATTGACAGTTTAAAGCCCTGATTGCCAAGGTTGTAGAAGTGTAGACCTTCTTACCCCATCTATCCAGCGCCCTGGAATCTCTATCAGAAGGGGTAGGATTTTTAGCAGTAGAAGCCTTAATGCCCTTGGGGCCCTGAGAAATGGTTTCAGGATCAGCAACCGGATTTTTGAAAAAGAATTTGTGGGAGTCAGGTGCCCTGTAGTATCTGTCTGGCTTACAAGGAGCCGGAGGCAGTGAATCAGGAGCCATACTAGATTCTGAAAACACATCAACAATGTCTAGAACAGGAGGCATAGCCAAAGGCCTATGCTGAGGAAGAAGAAGAAGAAAATCCCTAAGCCTCTTTTTAGATTCAGAAAAATCCTGACTTTCCCAGTGGAAATGTTCCCTTAAGGTATGTAAAGTTTCTGCAAAAGAAAAATCCTCAGGGGGAGAAGCAGAAGGAATGGAATCCTCTGCATCAGAGTCCTCATAAGTAGATATAGATAATTCATGTTCATTAGAAGAGTCAGAAGAAATAGAATCCTGTTCAGAAGATTCATAGTCAATGTCTTACCTAGGCCTCTTAGAAGGGGGGGGGGGGGTTGGCTACCTCTGATTAGAGCAATTAAATCTTCAGCCATTTTGATCATTTGTTTTTTAGGCATAGGGGCCTGCACATGTGGCCTAGGCATCGATTTTTTAGACATAGTTCGAAAATTTGGCCTTAATATTGAAGATGGCGTTGGTTTAATATGCAAATCTGTAGGCCTGAATACACTCTCAGAAGCCGGTGCCTGCACAGCGGCTACGGACCCACCCAATGTAGACATCTGCAAGTTCCATAATTGAGGCATCTCGCAGCATACCGGACTCTGAATGGGTCTCAGTAGAGGCCTGCTAATCAGAAATAGCGGGTATAATGGGCTGCGAAAGCGCCTCACTGAGTACCGACGAACTGGCGACTGGCTTAGGAGAAGCGTCGGTTTTGGACCTCAACGGCCTGTCTCTGTCTTTTTCTTTGAGTTTTTTAGGTATTCCAGTAATCAGATTGCTAACAGATGTCATTTCTGGATAATTAAAGCGCGAGTCAAAATATTTAGAAGCAAAAATGTACCGACGATGGAAAGTGCGTTGATTAAATAAAGCACAAAACCAACAGCAAGGTACGTCGTGGTCAGGGCCTAGGCAAGGAATGCAGTACAAATGAAAATCCTTATGAGGTATTTGCTTCCCACACGTAATACAATTATTAACTTTTACTAACATCGGTAAGGAGCAAGAAAAAGTTTTCCCAACGGGGTACTTAGCATTTTAGTTGAAGACTTCGGATCTGAAACTTGAAAACAAAAATTTCAGGAGTTGGCCGACCGGCACTTGCGAACTGCTTCTGCTTCGGGCACCGTGCATCAAGAAAGACTGATGTAATGGCGTCGGTTGCATGTTTTATACCCCTGACGACCTGACGTCATGGAAGAAGGGACAGCAACCGACGCAGGACCCAAGACTTTGTTAATCAGGCCGACTGAGGGCAACCTGCCAGCAGATTACCCAAATGTAATGACTGCAACAGTGAAACACGAAGAACATCTTCAATGATCAATGCTGCTTTTGTTTGTTTGTGTTTTGTCCCTCCATGGACAACTATATCTGGTTTTCTCGCACCTATTTTTTGAACTGTTGGTAATGGGTGATCCTATGAGATATAAACATCATTCTCTACAATGCTTTGTTGTTCAAGTTTCCAATGTTCAGCAGTTACTTCAAAACTGTACTGTTTGCACAACCGCAATGCAACAGTCTTGCTACATTACTGTGCCATTTAGTACACAGGCTCTCTGTCATGAGTGTATCACACCCAGTGACAAGATGTGCACCTGTTTCCAGTTCTTTTTACAGAACCTGCATCTGTCTGTTACTCCCACTTTGTAAAACCATTATATAATCCGCTGTTCTGAGCCACCATGGACCTTTCATCTTTTGGTTTCAATTCACCTCTCCTTTACCACTCCTGCATCAAATCCTGATCAACACAAGGTTGTTCAAGTAGATCTCTATACTTGCCATAATATTTATGCCTTTTCCACGTTTCTTTCATTCTTATCTGATCCTTCTACTACTATTCTTTTTTGAACATTCAGTTGCTATCTGATTTTCATCTACTTCTGGTTTGATTCTCCTTGTAGTATGGGACTTAGCATGCCCCTTGTGACTTCTGCTATGGACAGAATAGCAGAATGATATGCAATGGGCCAGTCATTTAGATAGAATTTCTGCAGAAGTTGGCTTCCCTTATATTTTAGCTGCAAAAGGCACAAAAACTGACCCAGGTTTCTTACTTTTTGCTCATATCTAGATACTAGTCTCAGTTTTCTATGCACATCCAAGGAATTAAACATCCTTTTTACTTCTGTGGAGCTAGAAAGAGGAACAACCAATTATACGCTGATTTAAAGTAACTACTCTGACCATTTCAAGTAAGAAGGAAATGTTTGTTCATAGAACAACTATCCTCAAGCAAGGCCAAGAAAGACTTTCTGCAAATCAGTCAGCTATCTACCAAGTCTGAAATTTGAGGGATGATAAGGAAGGGCCTTGGCCAGCTTCTCCAAAACAAAATTATCACAGTCAGGTAACAACTTTTCTAGGTGGTCAAATACAAAGCCACCTTCAGGAAGTAATGAGACCAAAACAGGGCCAATATGTATGAAAGCTGAAATTGATAAAAGTATCTTGACTGAAGCTCAATCTACCCCCCCCCCCAGCCCACCTACACTGTTCTGATAGGTATCTGCAGAATGAATGACACAGGCACTAAGGTGGGGGTCGTGATTTCCTCTGACACTAGAGGCAAACTCTTTTCCACTTAGCTAGGCACAATTTCTCTGTAGCAAGCTTTATAGCTTCCCTCATTAATTGTTAGCATGTCCCTGGAGAACAGGTGCTTAAACAGAAGCAGGGCTAGAACAACCCATGCTGTCATTCTTACAGCCCAG